>NC_133785.1:33065838-33103296 GCF_003597395.2 Chelonoidis abingdonii | reverse complement strand
GTGTCGCTTGCTGGAGGATTCTCTGCAGCTTGAGGTCTTCAAACCACAATTTGAGGACTTCAATAACTCAGACATAGGTTAGAGATTTGTTACAGAAGTGGATGGGTGAGATTCTGTGGCCTGCATTGTGCAGGAGGTCAGACTAGATGATCATAATGGTCCCTTCTGACCTTAAAGTCTATGAATCTATGAGCCATAACAGATGTTCAGAGCCCTGCAAGTCAGCTTTCCAGTGGAGGAGAAATAAGCAATGTGGAGTCTAGATATGTTCTAAGTGTATCTTACTTTATTTATACACACACACACACACACACACACACACACTCTAGTTCCCAAGTGAGATGGTCGAACAGCATACTGGGGAATCCCCTCTTCCAGGAATCTCAGCCTAATACCATTGCCTAGTTTCCAGGGAATGGAAACTGCCTCAGGAATTGACACTAAGCAGACCTCAAGGCAAGGAGCAAAGTCTCCAGCTGCTCACACAGCTCCCTTTCTCCTGGAGGTGCCCCTACATAAAGACACTGCATAATCCAAAATTCACCACTGCGCAATATGTTGTTCCAAGATCCAGAACTTGTTTGTGCACTAAAAAAAAAAAAAGAACTTTGAAAATGATGTGTAACAGTACCACCAGATGATATCTGCCATAACGATATTTGATACCTTGGGCCAGATCCTCAGCCGGTGTAAGTTAGCATAGCTCCATTGACATCAGTGGAGCTACAATGATTTACAACATATGAGGATTTGGCCTCATACCTGTATGACAAAGTACAAACATAGGTCCTAGTCTTTCATGGGTTCTACTAGAACACCCCATCCTCGCATCAGTGCAGGGTCCTAGTGCTTAGTTACTACCACACTACTGCCAGCAGTATTTCTGATCCTGCAGTCATATCATGGAGCATAGTCAAAGTGATGAACCCTGTGCTCAGTAATAACATTTGCAAGATTGGTCCCTTAGTTCACACACAAAAAAAATTCATATATTATGTTATACAGGAAATACTGTTGTGTCAGACTGAGATTATGCCATTTGTCTTCCCTCTTTCTCTTTGATTGACAAGCAGTTTTCACTTTCCTTCAAATATTTGTTGAACTATGTTTCAGGGAAACAAAGAAGTTCAAGGTATCCCTTTTGTTTGCTAATCTAAACACTTTAGCAAACAGCTATTCTTGGCTGAAAGTAAGAATTGTTGATGATCCTGTGAACCTAAGGGATATAAAGAGCTGAATGTTTCCAACAAATTTTTCCATTTGCTGAAGTCATGAGCAAAGGTGTAACATGATCTAATGGGTGGAAGCTGAAGCTAGACAAATTCAGATGGGATATAAGGTGTACATTTTTAACAGTGAGTGTAATTAACTGTTAGAACAATTTACCAAGAATCGTAGTGGATTCTCCATCACTGGCAATTTTCCAATCAAGATTGGATGTTTTTCTACAAGATCTACTCTAGGAATTATTTTGGGGAAGTTCTCAGGCCTGTGTTATATAGGAGGTCAGACTAGATAATCGCAATGGTCCCTTCTCACCTTGGAATCTGTGAATCTATGATAATGTCATTGTTCTTTGTTCTCTTACTTATTCTTTTAACTAAACTTTCAAGCTCAGTAATACTGACATTGATGCTTCTTACTGAGCTTTATTTAGTAACCCTTCCCCTCTGTGATTGAACGCTGAAGGGCAGGCAGTCATCATGACCCTAATGCCACTGTTGATCTCATAGTCTTGCACAGATTCATCCATGGGACATGGAATCATTCTGGTTTCCTTCTATGACACTGGCTCTTGGCAGTAGAATTACGGGTGGGCATACTGTGCATAGTAATATTGTGATATAAGCAATCAGCGTTGCTGTCTCAGAACTGCCATCATTCTAGTCACTTTCAGTTTGATATGAAGAGTTTCATTTCTAGGTTACTGATTCAAAAGCAACTGAGGTTGGTAGTGAATATAAGCCTTTTACTCCTGACAGCTGTTCTGTGATCCTTGTGAGAACTCAATGGTCTTAATCCAGATCTTAATGAACAAGTCTCCACATCTCAAAACTGCACCCTCATTTGGCAGTTTGAACAAGAGGCAACTGAGTGGATGAGTATAGAGACCGAACTCCACTTTCTGTCAAAGCAGTGGTTCCTACAGCTATAGTGAGAACAACTGTAAAAAGGCTTGCACAGATGCTATCTGTGCCACATCTGTCTGCCACATCTGTCTCCCGTTCCTTTTAATGGAAATCTTTTGTGAGTGCTGAAAATTCATTTAAAAAGTACATTAAAAAATCCCATATGGAAAAATCCTATAGAATTTAGTAGCAAATTATATCCTTTCTATGGCAAATCTAAAGAAAGCTATAAAATTCTGTTAAATTCTCTGTGGTTTTTAAGGTAATTTCTATAGAAACCTATTATTTTCATCCTTGTGAAATTCCATAACAGCTCTTGTAAAAAGCTATTAAACGACTTACAGCTGTAAAGTAACAAGAAGTCCCTTTAGAGAGTAAACTATTTTAATCAGTGACACATATATTTGGCACATTTCCTAATTAATACCATGTATATTGGTGCTATAGGTAAAGGATAAATAATAAGAAGAATCTACTATATACTGTGAAAAGGAGATTGCTTGTGAATACATCCATAATAAATAATGTCACACTGAGGGTTTTGTCCATTCTCCCAGTACCTTCTTTCTGAGTACTTCTGTCTGAGTGATCCACTTGTACTGTCATTCATGTGGCTTTTGAAATAAAATAATTACCCTCATGGTAACGCTCAGCGTAATTACTAAGGCCACGTCTTAAATAACTGCCGGAGTCATTCCATCTGTGAACTGCGTGAAGCTATGTAAAATAATTCACTACCCATATAAAAGAAAGAGAGGGACATATAGGGAAATTGCAGATAACCCCAGAGCTTAACAGCAGGTCTACTACAATTAAATAAAAGATTTTGAAGGTGACCTTGCGGATGTTCATTTCTTACTCTTGTCAACACTGGACCACGATGACAAGGCAGGCAGAAGGTAATAATGAGACCTTTTGAGTGATTGGTGAATGTCAAATTAATTCAGCTGGAAGCTTGCCAAAACAAAACACAAAACTGCCTGGTGCAGTAAATAGAAGAGTGGATTTGATACTTTGTCTAGAACAATGTCCTGATACCAGTGAAAGGATAGCCCAGGTATGGAAAGGTAAAAATGAATTCTGTAATGAATGACTTGTCACTCACTACAAATTTGGTTTTACATCAGGAGATAAAAACAATACCTAGTCTCAGCAGTCTTGCCAAAATAGAAATATATCAAAGAAGCATTAGTGGGGCAGAGGAAGAATCTTTAGGAAACCTACAAAATCATTCTTTCCGATGAAAATCAAAGACACCAATCTGGAGAGTTCAGTTGCCTAAAACAAGGAGAAAAAAATCATTTGGTTATATTATCAAATATTTTTTGGCTCTGTTAATTTTTCATTTATGAACCTTATTAATCAATCATCTTCAGAACCATTTTAAAGAAGGTTGTCCCATTAAAGGTATTTATTTAGATTTGATGGCAATTGACATTTATATTTATGAAATTTTTGTAATGAAAATTTGTAATTACACCAAGTGTAATCATGGTCCCATTGAAATCAATGGCAAAACTCCCACTGACTTCAGTAGGGTCAGGATTTCACCCACTGTATGTAAAAGACATAAGACTTCACCATGGAAGATCAGTTTTACTGAATTCAGCTGTAGATTTGATACACATAACTAAACCTGGTAAGTGGTTTTTAAATCTATGTATTTCCGTTTACTGTGCTTTGCTTTGAAAATGCATGTTCTATGCCCAGTTACAACTACTTCCCAACCCACAATCGTCACTTGTTTCTGCTCATTATACATGGTCAACACCTTTCTTAGATACCTTGCTAGATGTGGAAAAATAACTTAACAGCTCAGCGGGGAAGATGTGGAGTGCCATGACAAGGAAGGATGAAACAGTGTACCTCATAATGTACCCTTGCCCACATTTAAGCTTTGCCTACACTCCATTTTTCTTCTGCAAATATCCTGTGAAGCAGAACAAAAGCAAATTACCAACCCTCAATATGCCTACTCCTTTCTTGGGTGGTGTTTCTTTAAAAACTGTGCGAATGTTTTTGTTTAATTGAGCTGTTGTCATGGTAAATAAGAGTGTTCAGTGAATATTTTCAAGCAAAACTTCACATCATGTAAATGCCAAAAGCACAAGTTCGACCAGCCTCTGGCAGCCCATAATTACATAGCTGCATGTTGGGAAATGTTCTGTTTTTCAATCAAAGGTGCATTTGTCCTATTTGGACTAAGAATGCTTCCTTTGCAGATGTCTCTATCATAGGGTGGATTTTAAAGGCGAAATGCTGATCTCCATGGGAATGTTGCCAGGGACTCAGAGGAGATCAAGATTTTGGCTACAGTTACAAGACCTACTGGTGTCAGTGTAGGAAGGTATCTGTGTTCTGTTTTATCACGTCTTTATGAATGTGACATTCGACCACTGCTGGAGGTCCCAGAGTTCAGTGGCCGTAGTGCCGTGTTGATGTTGGAAGTGCAGAGAGAACTATTGTTATTAGAACTACTTAAATAGCACAAAAGTCATCAGAATTGTAAATGAGTTTGCTTTGGCCTTCGCTGGGGTTCGTGTTCATTTTTGATTAACATTTCTGCAATACAGTTTTACCAGCACAAATGTTGGCAGAAATATTCATGCACACAGCTTAGAAATGTTCTATGTGGTAATTGCTTGTCACAAAGATACTTGTGCAAGTATTTGTTTTGAAAACTCTGTGGTGCTCATCCAATCAAGAAACCCGAACAATACCATGTGACTTATTTAATCAATCACAACTAACCAGCTCACTTTGAATAGTGAGCAATAGCAGAAAGCTATTTGTCATCTGTAGTGGTGTTTTTTTAATTCACAAAAGAAGTTGAATAATTTCAAACAACATCAGAATTTGAGGAAATTGAGAGGCTAAAATAGTCAAGTAAACTTGGGAAAACTCTGTCTCAGTCAGTGGCTCCTGCCTCCTCACGTCCAGCTGAACTCCATGAGATTGGAAGAAGTTTATTACTTCACAGGCTAAGACCCTAAATACTTAGGTGAATGACCTTTCTCATATTTAGTGTGATATTTTAAAGTGCACATGGAATGTGGACAGGGCTCCAAACCTGCCTCATTCTATATGACAGAGTGCTCTAGTGCCATCTAGTCACTAAGTCCATGTTATAGAATTTCTTGTTTTTAAAAAGACCTAGAAAAATACATTTAAAAACCTAGATGAGAAGACCATTAAGGTTGCAAAATTAAGCAGTCACAAGTAAGGAATTGCTGACATTGCACAACAGTAATTATGTCCTATTGTGCGTATATAGAGAGTTGGTTGGAAATTTTCCACCAAAACAAAGTGTCAAGCCCAAAATGTTTCTCTCAGAACTCCAGGAGTTGATGAACTTTCAGTGAGTGCAAAGAAGGGTTCCCACAGAACTGTAGATTCTGGGAGCTGCTAGATGACAAAAACAGAAGTTTCACTCAGCAGCTGCAGAAATACCCACGTTCGGCATTTACAAAAGTATTTCTTTTTAAAATGTATTTCTCTATTTGAGGAGAACCCACAACATTTCGCCTTTGGTGAAATCTGAAATGAATTTTTTCTGGTTTCACAATTTGTCCCCCAGACCAAAAAAATCAGTTATTCATTGAGCTCTAAATATTCATCCAATGCAGTCTTTGGGCCAGATCCTCAACCCCTTTCTGGCAGCACAAATGCACCACAAAGGTAGCTTTAATAGCTGAATCCTTGGGTGGTGTACAAGCTGGCTTTTAGACCTGCCCCCCGCCCCCCTCACACACATACTTTAAAGATTGCTTTGGGGGAGCGGACAAAGTTCCTCTGTGCTCCTGTGTTCTCTAGTTGCCAGAATGGTCTTTGGGGGCCATTACATTGAGGTGCATGGTGGAAAAGCCCTGAGGCTGCTTTATGTTGTGCCAGGGAATGATCTGGCCTCAGGATGTTAGGAATGCAAAGACTGAATACAGCTACCTATGTACGCAATCAAGGTCCTGGGCTGAAGCCATGTTCAATTATTGCTACTTCTGTACTACCCCTGTTCTTTCAGGGCTCGACCTTGTAAGGTGCTGTCAACACTCATGCTTAAAGCTAAGCATATACTGAAATGCTGTACTCGATTGGGCCAGAATACAAGATCAGTCCTGCAGCACTCATTTTGATCAGTGCACACTGAATGGGGCAGGTTGTGAATAAGACACAGGTCCTGCTTATTCTGTCTGCAGTTACCACCAGGAAATAAATCTGGAATAAATCCACTGATGCTGATAGATTCACTCTGAAGTTACAGCAGTGCAACTGAGAGCACATCTGGGCTTTTGGTGCATAGATTGGATAGTGTGTAATGAAAGAGACATGAACGATTTGCCACTGATTTCAGTGGAAACCGGATCAAGCTTAAGATGTCATCTTGTTATGCAATGTCTACACTGATTCATATTTTAAGAAGCCAAGGACATCCACTTGCCACTAAACTATCTGTTTCTGGGCTCCAACTGTTCAATTATCAGCCAGAGAAGTATTTGTCCCCATCTATTGGTGGTTCACATTATCACTTGATAAATATCTTAGGACATGATGCATCTTTAACCTAAGTTTACACCTTTGAGACTTTTTGTGTGGCTTCTCTCCTCCCAATTCTAGAATTTTCATGTAGCAGTACAGAAAATTGTGATTTGATGTGACACATTAGAAACCTGAAATACCTTTGACATTGTATATTAGGTACCTTTTCCACCTTCACACACTACAGGGTTTTAATGGCTTATTATGTTTCTATTGAAAATCTTTACTTTTTTCATTTGAATAGAAATTTATCATATACAGCAGCACAATTAGTCATCTTGATAGAGCTATGCAGTTTCTTGATTTATTATGTATAATTATGTGACCTTTCTCAGGGTCTGCACTTGTTCTTTTTCAGCATTTGCAAGTGTATAAAAGGACTTGGGGCGGGGGGGATGGTCCGTTTGGGGGTTCTGTGGGGGTGTGTGTGTGTGGTTTTTTGGGCTAGACATCAAAACTCCCAATTATTTGAATGGATTTTAGTGCATGCACTGAGTAGTATAATGCCTTCGGCGTCTTTGTACTTTAAGGGATATATTTTCTGAGATGCATCTATTTACACAATTAAAACTTGCATTTACGCATCAATATTGGGGAAATCCAATTTAATTTTATATATAACACACGCAGAAACAGCATTTTGCCTTTGCAAAGTTAGTTCTATACACATAGAGGGGCAGACACAGTGTTGCACTTGCAATTTCCGTGGCCAGGCTTGAAAATATGATCCCTAAGAATTTCTGATCTTCGAAAGCCGTAGGGCAGGATTTTCAAAAGTGCTTATTGTTAGAATAATTCTACTCCTCTTGAAATCTACACACAAATTCCTGTTGACTTCCCTGGGAGCAGACTAAGGCCGGAACTGAGTACCTTAGAAAATCTCACCTATAGTTTTGTAGAATATTAACATGTAGCCTCATCTCCAGTATAATAACACTACTTAACATTGAGATTCATTTTAAATATATCATCCCCTAATATTTACTATACTGTTAGAACATTTATGCTTAGATCTCAATTTCCAGATAATATCTCTAAGTCTATATGACAACGTTTTGATTTTTTGGACGGTGTACATTTCTTGGTAATTCCGTACATGATTGCAGAGCCACTTCCCTGCATTCCAAAAGGGATACAGTAGGACTGAAACCAACATAAATCCACTTTTGAAAGGCTTTTATCTTAAAATGAGTCACAAAAATCAAGTGCAAAGCATTCCATTGATTAAAGATTATTTAGCATGTCTGAATAGCATTCCGAAAAAGCCAAGTATCTGAAATTTTGCAACATTTCTGTAAGCCTGTATTGATGTGCCTAGCATGATTTTTATTAATGTTTAAGCAAAGGAGATGTGTTTGATTTGTCCCAGTAGAAAGCGGTGAAAGGACAGCCATCCTTTGCCGGGACTTCAGTCAATGCTGCTGTTTGGATGGCCTTTGGGAAGCCCAGAACAGCAACAACAACAAAAAAATCCTTGTGCTGATTAGTTTAGATGAGGTCATATTCCATCATGTCATCCCTAGAACTCTCTGAGGGGAACTCTGTGATGCTTTTTGCCTGTATCAGTCTGAGATGAGAGAGGTTCCTAGTTCTCACTGCATAGACTTTGGCATGATATCCCACTGTGCAATCAGCCAAGCCACTGAGTTGTTCACATGACTCACCACATTCAAAGGTTGCATTCTGCAGTGACCTCATTACTAATTAAAGGGTCAAGCAACAGCAGTCAGCTTTCACTTGTGGAATGTTCATAGCAGAGATATGTCAGTCACACGTTTAGTGAGTAAAAGTTTTAAACAAAGAAAAAACTACTCCAGATTTCTGCTTCTTGAGTTTCTAAACTGACACTGTGATAGTAGAGATTACTGCAGTCGGGTTTTCTTTTCTTCTGCTTAAAATGTTTCACCACAACATCTTTTCAGTGTGAAGCATTTTATTTTTCAGTGGCGGGGATGGGGCAAGGCATTACAGATATGGATTCTGTTAAGAAAAGTGGCCAACTTTGGAGCCGACCAGCATGACAAGATTGGGATAGAATTGCAGAGTCTGATTTTTGATGTCATGTAATTTAATTTAAGACTATGACTATCACTCACACTTTTACACATTGTAATAAATGCCTGCATGCAGCAAGTACATTTTAGGAGCATCTGATACATGGAAAGTATGAATATGATATTAGGCTCTTTTAATTGCTGAATATTTGGTGATTTTTAAAAGGGTAACTCAGGGATTGGGGTGTTTTTTTAAACAATCTTTGCAGGGCCTTCTTAATTCTACAGTGTGTATTGAGATACTGAAAGCTATTTAGAGTTAGAAAGCATTGAAATTTTAATATTTAGATATGCTAGTAAACCACCATTTTTCTACAGTAACGTGTAATATAATATACTACTCTTATTAGGCTACTTTAAGTGACTGTCCTAAAGTAACCCCAAGCATATTGGCCCAGATTCCCTTCTGCATCAAGCTCTCATCAGTGCAGTAGGGGGTAGGGCATCAGCTCTCTGATTCACAAGCCACATCTGCGCCAGTCCTGCGGTAAATTAGAGCACCTTAGGGGCTTCTCTAGCTTGCACCAGGTGGCCACAGTGCGTTGGAGACCTGTTAAGAATTGGTGGAATGCAGCTATGTTCCTTCCCATGCCCTCTCCCTACACCAATGTCGGGGGTGTAGTAATTGCCATTGGAATAGCCTATACCAGCTGTGTACCGCCGGAAAGCTCCCCATTTAGGGCCATATCCCACCCTCCATGGACAGGCTAAGCAGTGGGGGTTAATGCAGAGATGATATGGTCCTTTGAGTATAATTTTACTCCACATTTATTAGATGACCACCTCTCACCAGCCCTCCTGGCCTAAAATGAAATTATTAATGGTATAAAAGAAATACAGCAACAGCACAACGTGACCGTAGTTCGTGGTTTTGGTTTTTTAAGGAATTCGTTCACAGTGTGAAAACTTGATGGAACCCAAATTGAATCATATTTCTATTTGTGTTTTCTTCCGGTAAATAGATATGAGTATACAGTGGCTGAGGCATATTGCATTTACTCTGTTGTACGAACTCCATCAGAATAGCATGGTCTGGAAAGGAAAATTGCGGACACCGTGGTAGTATTTGCTTCAGTGACATTAATGCCCAAAGGACATGCCCAGTGCTTTTATGTTTACGGCCAAACTTTTCATGCAGTCCATCTGAAAACACTAACTTATAATTTAGAGCACACTGTAGTCTTTTCGCAGAGATAAGAAGGATTCTGACAATTACATACATGATTATCTCTAATTTTAAAAATTACTTGTGGCAAGTAGGGTTGCACATAATTTGAGCCAGGGGAAAGACATATCCTTGTGTCCACGGAAAGCAAAGATGGCATCCAACCAAAATCTGCCTATCTAGTGGCTTAAGGAGCTTGGCTCACTTGACTGAAAAACACATGATCTGACTTCATAACTGTAATTGCCAGGAGCAGGAACATGTTACACAATAGATTTGATAGGCTATGAGAAGCTTTTAGGGCCAAATCCTGGTCCCATTGAAGTCAATGGTAAAACGCCCACTTACTTCCATGAGACACGAATTCGATCCCTGAACTTTATGACAAAAAATTGGAAAACATCACCCTTGAAATTAACAACAAGGATTTAAAAACTTGTGATGGGGGAGAGCTCAGGCTTGGGAGATGATGCTATTCTGGATGAGACATTGATTTTAAAAATACAGCAGTACTAAATAAGGCTGATATCCTTAAATATCATGCTAGCTTAAAAATTTTAAATGTGCTGTTCTGCCCAAACAAGTGGAATCAGAAGGTCCTAGGAAATTCTTTAGTAACTGGTTCACTGAGAGTTGAGGCATCTGAACCCTGGAGTAAAAACTGAATTTACCTTGGCTAGAAGAATTCTTGCCAAGAGGGGTTTTACTTTAACAGCTGTGAAGACTATACTAGTGATGTGAAATGGTAAAATTACTAAAAGACAATCTTCCTGCTGTAAGAATCAAGGGCAAGCCTGAAGTTAAAGAGAATTGAATCAGAATCTTTTTAAATTATACTCCTGGGCTGGTGAAGAGGGAAGTTTTACTGATGTGAAAAAACCCAATACCATGAGTCTGATACCTGGCATTTCCTTGATGGTCCTATACTCTGCCCTTTAGATCATTGGCTGTGCTGAACAGGTTTCTATTTAGGGCCTCTGAGCAGATTCAGGACTGTGATTCAGCCAGACAAAATGAAATCATATAATGATACCTGAAGGAGATCTAGGAAGAGCTACAGGCAGACTTTGTCTCTAGTGCCGGGTATTGTGTTGTCTGTACACACTACAATAACTACAGTGTCAGGCTTCGTTAATAGTATTTCCTTCAGTTTGTTCTTCCAACCACTAACAGTTTATTCTAATTTAAAGGCGTGATATTTTGGACTAGTCTCCTGAGAGTTCCTTGATAAAATTCCAGTCACTGACTGAAGGGAAGGTTGGGATGAGTTTATCCCCTCTCTGGATACTGTTAAATCATCGCTGCCAGAGATGACTTTTCCCTGGGGCTCGGAAGAAATGCTCCACTCCAATGAGCACATTTTTTTTCTTTTTTGCCTTTGGAAGGGATTAGATTGCACTTAATGGAAAGTATTTGCAAAATAATTTTCCTGGGGAAGACACCCTGATTGCTGTACAGGGGGTGTGACCCGATACTTCAGATTAGCACATTGAACCCTGTGCTGTACTATCAGCATATACAGGATAATTTTTCATGGACAAAATAGAAAAAACATTCTTGGCAGAGTGGATCTTAATATAATCTGTTTTTCCTTATTTTCTTATTCGCAGTTAGTTATAGCTATGAGAGAGCAATTTTGTTTCGTTTCCCAAACCCTCACCTCTTTTCTCCATGTGCCTGCATTCCACTGAGTCACAGAATTTATCCCGGGGTCCGGAGAAAGAAGGGATTATGGAGGAGACCTTTCCTGTGCTTATTCCCTCAGCTATCGATTTGCCAGTGGATTCCTCATTTCATTTCCTTTATAAATCACACTTTCCAAACAAACTACTGACTAGTGTCAGTGCTGGGTGTTCTAGGACATACCCAAACAAGGAAGATCTGGTTCTTTCCTGAGGAGGAGGGGATTCTAAACTCAGAAGCATTGTGTTGCAGTTAGGAACATGTCCTTCCACTCCATTTGCCTTCAAATGCAGAGGGGATCTTTTATGAAGAGTGGTTGCACTGGCTCCCACTTTTAGAAATCTGCACAAGTGAGAGGAGATTTGGTTTTAATAGACAATGCTTAAACTTATAGGTGAAATCACAATGCATGGATGCTGTTTTCCATTTTATTCTGTCCATACAAATCTAGAATTCTATTTTAGCTTTTCTGAAATAAGTAGTAGGTGAGAGTGAGGGGAGGGAATGATCACTAAATTTTTAAAGGATGACAGAATCCTGAGCAGTCTGTAGCATTATTGTATGATGTATATTATACAGTTAATATTTAGCTTTTATATAGCCCCTGCCTGCAGTATGCTCAGCACCATGCAAAATATACATAACACTGTTCTAGCACCAAGAAACTAAATAAATGGAAATTGATCTAAATCTAAAGACTAGATTCTACTAGACAAAGATTTCTTTAGATTCATACCTACATGCAATATAGCAGTATCGTAGTGGATGATAGGAAGGAGGTAGAGCGAACACATTTGAATTCTATCATTGATAAATTTTGTAGTCAATTGCTTGGCTACACTTTGGTTCATTATGAAATATGTTCAAGTGACCAAATAACCAATATCAGTTAGGTTAATTGTTAAAAAGTCAATAAGAGTATAATACAGGAAGAAAGGCTCCAGCCATCTTTGAGATGGCTCAAAGCCATCTTGAGCAGTGTTGTTGAATTCACTTTGCAGAAGGCTTGTTTCCAAAGTTACACCCCCGAAGCTATCCTTTTTATATCCACCCTGTTTGCAATAAAAAGGAACTGTGTGCATATCTCAAATTAGATTTAACCAGTCAGTTTTCTGCCTTGTTTTTTCTGCTTCCAGGGTGTACTGCATATCTCTTCGCTCTGAACAAAAGCATTCCAGGTACACAGGGGTGCGTAGGCACTTCCTAGATTTCTACCAAGGTAGAACAGACATATGTCTTGTTCTTTTTTTTTCAACACATTTCAATACTGGTCTGTGAGACAGACACCCTACCTGTCACTATAGTAAAATACCCATATGTCCAGTTTTGCTATTTACTTAAGCCAAAGCTTACTGCAGCTAATACAAGATACTGTGGGATACTTAGCATAAGTGAAGAGGATTATAGAAAGACATAGGCCAATTAACTTCTAGAAACATATGTAAGTTATAGTGATATTGTGTGCTTAATGCTTATTAATATAATTGGCATGAATAATACATATTCCGGATGTGAGATGTGTGTAGGATCCCTATCAACTATCTGAGGAGCTTCTGAATCATCTCAGAAATTCTGATTAGACAGACTTCTATGGACTGTATGCTGGCTTTGAAGGCCTTCAAGCCTCATGATGCAGTGGTGGACACCCTTTCAGACTGGATTGAGCTTCCTGGGTAAGAGACAGCAGCAGGAGGTCGGTGGCCTCCATTGGGTGGGCTGGAAGCTGGAACAGAGAGCAGCTTCTCCCTTTGGATCTGGACTGAGGAGAAGCTGTGAGAAGTTGTTGAGTTGCTGGGGTTGAAGACACATTACCAGGGTGAAGACTACACACCAGCTGGCAACTTGTTAGTGCGGAGCACTAGCTCACACATTCCTTCTCCACAGCTAAGAAGCTGGAGACTGTCAGTTGTGCAGCCGATCTGAATTCCACGTACAGACAATTGAGGAAAGAATGAGTTACCCCTTCTCTATTGCTCTCTAATGTGTCAGCTGTTACTGCCCGCTAGTGCTGGGCAACCTAAGGTGGTCACAATTTAAAATTGCCTCACTCCTTGTTCCATCAAGACTGCCTTTGCCAGATTTAGAGAGTGCAGGTTTGAACTGCCCACCCACTGTGCCACCATAAGAAAGAACCCAAGACCATAATGTATATATTAGCCCAGCATATAGTGTTCAACAGTAGTCAAGTGTTTCATCAACTCATACTCTCAAAACTAATTAAAATTGGCTTGAATGTGAACGCTGTCATATGGTCTGAAAACTGGCTGATGGCTCATAGCTGAAAGTTACAGTAAATGGTAAAATATTGAATTGGGGCAAAGTGTCCCGTGGGGCAAAACAGGGATCTGTGCTAGGGCTGCTCTAACATTGGTATTCATAATATAAAAAACAGAACAGAGGGACCTCACATTGTCCCAGATGGGAGAGGTAGGAGAGGCAGATGGAGGTCATTCCTCTGTCCCCTCCATTGCACCAGCTGTTGGAGACAGCAGAGTGAACCATCGGGAGCATTCTTCTCATTCATTGCTCTAAGGAGTGTCCTTCAGCTCCTCCCTTCCTGATGCTCCTGGTGTCCAGGAGGTGCTGGGAAGAAATGGATCCCCCCAGTGTTGGCAGAGCTCACAGTGATCGTGGATTACAAACCACATACCAATTTGCAGTGCAATCTGGTAGGAAAAAAAGGCCAACCATGGTCTGAACTGAAGAATCAGAATTCTGGGATGCAGTTTTCATGCTGAATGCTGTCACAGAGCAATGGGCCCATGCCGACATGACCACAGTCAGTTCTGGGCATGTCATTACTACATAGAGATGGAGAAATGGAGCTGATTCAATAGAAAAGTGGCAACTCATTTGGAAGCGGGAAGGATTGACGGACGAGGCAAGACTGAAAAGCGCTAAAGAGCTACATCACAGCTGGGCTAAGCAATGACTAAGGCCAGAAGCGTTGGATGGCTGCGAACGCCCAGGAGGGTGAGGATTTCCTTCAGAGAGTTCAAGGGGGGCCGACTAGATGAAATTAAGCTGAATACTAGGCAAAACTTGCTAAGTGCAAGATCGATCAGACTACGAAATAGCTTCCCGAGGGAAGTAATGGACCCTCCACTGCTTGGGCACTGAAAAAGAGATGGCTCGAAACCTTTGTAAATACACTGTAGGTAACGAGCCTGCATTGGTGGGTGCTGCTGCTAAGTGACGAGGCTGCCGGGCGACAGGGGCTTGTGCGGATTCGGGATGGAGGCTTTACTGGTGGAGATGGTCGCCCACCCTCACAGCCCTCAGTTAGGGGGCTGCATCGCATGAAGAGCCTCTGAAGTCAGGCTTCCTCTTCCCTTGTGGGCAGGGGCTGATGTGCCTCTCTGGGATTTGGTGACGGGCAGAGCAGTGGCAGAGACAGAAGCAGATGGAAGGGGGAATGAAGAAGCTGCTTCTGTCTTCTCCCCAGACTCCTAGGACCCCGCAGATTGTGCTGTTTTCTTCCACCTGCTCTAGAGGCTCTAATAGCTCTTTTCTGTATCTAGTGTTGTGTGCAGTGATTTGCATCAAGTGCTTCCACCTTCTGTTCTCCCACAGGCTTTGTTTTGAAATTTCATCTCAGTCTGGAAAGACGCAAGCCCCGGACACTGTATATTTTTATTTATTTATTTGTAAAAGCTGCTTCACACAGTAAGTGCAGATCTGGCACAAGGTACAATGACACTATAACATTTTCCACTGTCTCGCACAGGTTTGTTGAAAGGGTCAGGACTGCACAGCAGAATGGACACACTTCCCGCTGGGTTTGCAAAGCAAAGGAAATCCCCTAATTAGGGTCTGGATTTATTTGCAGCCTCTGGGGACTCAGACTAATAGAATCACAATCCAAAATCTCCAGCGATTTTGTGTCTTGCTTGCTTGATCTTAACCGATACCCAAACAACATCACACACATTCACACAAACTTTGTAATTATCCAGCAGGCTATCTTGGCTCCCACCTCCCCAGCCACAGATACCAATCTTTTCTCCCTAACTGACTGGCTAGGCTCACTTTTTAAGTCTCCTTAATTGGCTTGTTGGGATCGCTGGAGTTTCCCTACTCTGCCTGGCCGATTTGCTAACAAGGTTCAGCTGCCTCTCTTCAGCCCCTGACAGACTGGAGAGGGATTTATAAAGCTTGGCTAAGCTGATGGGCTTTTGAATTGCTCCTTTCAATTCCCTGCTCCTGGTTTCTAGTGTGGCCACTAGTGGATTGTATGTGTCCTGATGGGGGCCCTGAAAATGCTGACTTCTTCTGCAATCGAAAAGTGGGCAGGTTGTTTGTCTCAAGTGGTTTCCTTCCTTCTTCCACCTGAAGAGCTTGCAACCCCAGTAACAAGGACTGTATGCTAAAAATAACTAATAATTATCCTATATATTTTGTTGTCTTGCTATCTGTATGTATTATGGAATCAGATTCATTGAAAGTAATGAGATTTATAACACTATTATGGTGCTGTTAGTTGCCTGTCTCGATGGTTAATCTTATTTTTCTCAGAGTGTCTCTGTCTTTCATTGTGCTATGATTTGATTGCTAGAGTGTAGTAATATCAATCTCCAGTAGGCACTGTTCTGCCACAATTAAGGTTATTAGATGATGCTGTACATAAAATGAACAAAAAAAAACATGACTTGATCCTAGAGTTTTTCTTAGTTACAGAATCATTAGAAGAGTCTTCGCCTCTTCTTCTTGGCAGTTGAAAGCACATTTAATCAGGGGTTAGTGTGATGAAATCCTGGCTCACAGTGTTTGTTACAGACCTATTTCATGATCCCTTTAAAGCTCTATATTATAACACTCTCTCTAAAGTAAAACTTCTGACCCATGGCACCATGTTGCAGCACATTAAAATACAGTGATAATTGCCCTCATTATGAGACCACCTCTTTATGGCAGCCAGCATGCTTGGCTCCACAAGGAAGAGGCTAGAGTGCACATGGGGATATGGTCTACAGAGGCGGAGGTCCAGGAAGTCCAAAATGAAGCTCCACTAGGCACAGGGTAATCACTGGCCAGCGTAATTGTGTCAGGAGATGGTTCCCTGGTTGCTGCTACCTTCCTCTCAGTGTAGAAACATTGTCAATCTGCTTCTACAATGTGCCTCTGAGAGGGCATGTACTCCCCACACCGAGAGCTGCAAGCGCTGAATTAGCCAGGTGGGTTCAACCAGCCAATTAAGCTGCCAATGAGGGAGATTTAGGCTGTGGGGAGTTAATTAGAAGGAAGCTTACCTGTGAGGGAACACACAGGGGCTTCTATAAAGCCAGGAGGCCAGCAACAGTGTAGGGGAGCCGCGGAAAGGGGAAGTTAGCAGTCCCTCTCATCGAGGTAGGAGAGAAGATGTATGGTGGGAGGACTCCAGAATGAGAGCAGCAAGACCAGTGTAGGCATAACCTTAACTGCTCGCTATAGGGAGCTGGACTAGAGCCCAAAGTAGAGCGTGAGCCTGGGTTCCCCTCCCAGCCACCGGAGAGTGGCATTGCATGGGCAGTGAACAGAAGTGACCTAATCAGGGCAGCAGATGTGGGAGCTGTCTGACACTGCTGGTGGAGAAAGAATTTGAGAGACTCCCTGAGAAGGGGGAAATCACTGTGTGACCTGGCTGGAGGGCTGAGTCTCAAAGCAGCCATACCGTGACTCTGAGTGGGAAGAGGGCAGCATCTGGGGAAAGAAGAATGGGGGTGCTGAAAAGGGTGGAGCTAATCACCAGAAGGAGGTGCCACCTAGCGGCAAGTAAAGCACATTGTGACAGCCTCCTTGCAAAACATTACCAAGCGAGAGGAACATGGGTGCAAATCATAAATGGCAGACTTAAGATTTCCAAGCACATTCAGATCCTAGGAAACAAGTGGCTGAATCCTAAGGCCCTATGTTTGTCCTCTTCCTCCACTTGGTCCCCCAGTTAAGCACTGCTGCCAGGGAAGCTGCTAATCTAGCCCAAATCCAAGGTGATTTCAGCAACGAAGAAGACTGAAAACTCTTAAGGAAGAATAATTACTCATCTCTATATCCAAGCAGGAACAATCTGGATTTCCTGGTCTGCTACATGGAAGAGATTTTTTTTTTTGAAACTACAGTGGAGGAGAAAAAAGAAATCTTCTCTACCACTGCAGTCACAGCTATGGAGCTCAGTAACCATTCAAATGTAGTGACTCATTATAGTAAATTATTTTTTTCCTGATGGGTTGAAGAGTGCTTGGACTACAATAAAACTGCTTTCCCTGATTCCTATTTTTTCCCTGTTTCACGTATGTCAGATGCAGAGCTGGTCCGAAAGGGTTGGGGTTTTGTTTTGTCCCCGTCCTCCATGCCCAGAAAATATTTACTTTTAGTCAGAAAACTACAAACTTGTTTTGTTTTGGTTTTTTTGGGCAGTTTTCAAACTGCCAGAAACTAAAAAGATTTTGGTGGAACATGGGAAAATTTTGCGTTTGGGGGTTTGGGGTTTTCTGATGAAAAATCTAGAGTTTTCAAGAAAGCAGATGCTTTGCATGAAAAGCTTTGTGTGATGAAAAACCCAATTATTCATTTGAAAAAAAAATTGATGGAAAACGTTCATTCCATTTTAGACACATATGATGTGAAAAGGTTGCTTAGTTCAAGAAACTTTCCTCTAGTGAACTACGTTCTAGAACTAGCCACAGCATTGAGCAGCAAAAGCATACCTCAGCATTTATTACTTACTTATTACATGAGTGAGGCTGTACCAGTGCAACTGGCAGCAAACTCTGGCTCTTTATATATGTACTATGTGTGGTGTAAAAGTTTGCTGACATCTGTGCTTGCTGCATTTTGTTGCTCATTCGTAGACTCCCATAGGCATATTAGTAGAAAACCAGTCAGTTGGGTAATCACGGTAATTAAAAAAGATGTAAAGTTTCAAAGTAACTGACACTTAGTCATTACACCAAGCTGTCGTGCTTGACTGAGCTAACATTAATTTCGATATCCCATTTTATCTAGTGGATATGAGTTTAAAACATGTTTGCTGCATTTCTTTGGAAACTTGCAACTGTAGTCAGAGTATTGATTGCAGTGCAAAGTTGACAGATGTGAGCTGTGTTTGAGAGGAGTTATGGCTTAGCTATTCTTTTATGTAAACTGTTCAATGCCATCAGTCGTAAAAATGTATTCTCTTTTCTGCATTTCACTTGTGAAATCATGTAATCACCACCCTGCCAACAGGCTCAATATGTGGGGAGACACCTTCTTTACCGTTGCAGAATGTCACTCTCCAGGCTAGTAAAGAGCAGAGTCCAGATCTGCCAAGCGTACATTTGTCTGAATAATTTCAAGGTGCGTTTTGGATTTTTTACTGCCATCTGATTTTGTCAGACCTTGTGAGATAAGCAGGGTTTTATATGTTTAGGACTTGAATGAGTGACCTCAGAGGAAAAAGCATATGCTGAGTAATGTGGTATAGGTGGTATCCTGCAATATGATGGCTCTGAGGTATGTATAGCACTTTCCTTTGCTTCGTGAATGTGTGATCATGTTCCCCAGCAGTGACTGGCATTCAATTACTTTAGTTGTTTGAGGGCTGGCGTCCTTTGATCTTTCAAATAAGTACTTGTGGTTGTGATGAGAAAGATAACTTTGGTCCAAGCTGGAAGCTGAAGCTAGACAAATTCAGCCTGGAAATCAGGTCTAAATTTTCAGCAATGAAGGGAATTAACCATTGAAACAACTTAACAAGGGTTGCGGTGGATTCTCTGTTAGTGATGACTTTGAATTAGAATATACCTTTTTAGACCAATCTTGACTTAAAATGGGAATTAATTCCAGGAACTTCTATGACAGGAGGGCTCAATAGATGATCACAGCGGACCATTCTAGATTTATAATCTATGAATGAAATGTATTTTGGGACTGACAACGGTGGTGATGATGTTTAAAGCCAGATACATCTCATGATGAGAGATTCACATGTAAGTTGCCTCACTGCATGGTATCTACTAACTTGACTACTAGCCAAGCTGTTCATTCATGGGTCTGATGAGAAATCAGTGGGAATCTCTTAATTGACATTAGCAGTCTTTGGATGAAGATCTGTGTGCTGTAGATTTCTGTCCCTAGAGAACTATCTAAATGGTATAAAGTTATTTTAGCACCTGTTTCATGTTGGTATCAAATCATTCTTCCAGTGGCAAATAATTTTTGGCCTCATCTTGTTAGATTTCAGTGAATGTTAAGGAGAAAGTTGATAGGACTGGCTAGAGAGACATAATATAAGCACATACTATGTATGCTTCCTTTTGCACGCCATAAACGCTGTGAAAGTCACACAAGTAGTCATGAAAATAAGTCTTGTTTTAAACAGATTGTTACAACAGTTTCCTTATTCAACTCTGAAAAGGCTAATAAAATCATTGTCAGGTCATGAAGCAGCTCAGGTAGGTGTCTCCTCGGACCAGCATTCCTCTTTCCACCCCAAGCCCAAATGTGAACTTTGAGCCATACAGTTACCATGACTGAACTTCTCTCTATCAGGAGGAAAATATTGACAACCTTCATGCAGTTAAAAACTGTGTGGCAAAAATAATTCACTGTTCATGCTGAACTCCCTTTTCTGTCTTTTAAAATGATGGTTTAGTTCACAGCAAGGCGTGAAAGGCCTGGATTGAGAGCACAGACTTGCATTCACCTGGAGACTGTAAAGTGAAATGGGCAAAATTCTCCATATGTATATTTGTCTGTTTGTGTAAAAACTCCTGCTTGAGTACAGCTGCATAGACTGGCATGCCAGCACTATGAAGAAGAGGCATAAGTTCAACTTTGTCTAACGATTCGAAAGCTACCGTCAGATCAATGTATGCCTTGCAGCATGGCATGCAAAAATCGTTTTGCAGCTAATATCCTCAAGGACAAGATGCAGTTTGATTTGGCTCTTCCAGAAGTTATTCTTGATTGGTTCGGAAAGCAATATTTTAAAGGTATGGGGCTGGGACGTTGAGCTTTATGTTTAAAGCTCAAATAAATCACAACAGAAGACAGCCACAGAGACCCTCTTCCTTTCTTATATGGTCTCAGCTCTTCTACTTTATGCCAGATTGGAAATTGTTTTAATGAGAACTTGGCTGTTTTCTGGAATGTCTTAAATAGGTTGTTTGTTTGTTTTGCTTGGTTGTATACTGTAGTGTTAACATTTTTTTCAGTTTACCCAATTATGTAGTAGTCAGATTTAAAATACTATCCAATGCTGCATAGGAAAGTGCTGTTTACGATGGTCTAGCTGTTTAGTTCTCATTTGTTGAGGTGTTATAATGGGGACCGAGGTTTTGACTTTGTTTTAGATGCTGATTGACACGGAAGATGAACATGGTAAACAAACATTTGTGCTACATTATTTTAAAGTGGTGAACAGGCTTCTGGCACACATCTCAGAGGTGTAATAGTAAGATTTGTGCGCAAAGTTCCCACACGGTGCTTTGAAAATATACCCCTTGACATGCAAATTTGCAGCCACTCAGCTATTTTTAAGTGCAAGAACCTAACATGCCTAATTCCTATTACTTTATTCAGTCAGTGGTGCTTTATTATTTCTGCTGCTATTATTACTATTTTGGAAGAAAAATCTTCTCTCATTTGGAAAAGCAGTTTTTTTCCCCCTCTCTTCATCATGACTAAACTGTGACTATTACCCTGGCCAAAGCAGAAATCAAATACATGTTATGAATTATTGATATAGAAGTACTTGCTAGAAGAACTCTCCATAGAAAGTGTTAATCACAAAGGACTTTGCCCAAGGGATCCTGTAAGGACTAACTACTGCAATAGGAGGGTTAATGGGATGAAGTCTCCTTCCAGGCAAAAGAAAGCGCTTGCTTAGAAGCTAGGTTCATTGGGTGATGGTTACAGCTGGAATTCCATCATGTAGCAGAGCAACTGGATATCAAAAGGGTCAGTGCCCAGGCCCCTCTGAACCAACTCCTACTCGGTATGGAGAACGCTGAGGCTGCTTTTCCCTGCTGAGAATGCCGGGATCAGTGTCTTGAGAGCAGGACAGAGAAGCCGATGTCAGAGGCAGCTTTGGCTAGAAGACTGCAATACCACTGCCTTAACTGGGGATAGTTTTTCTGTTGGTTTTGCTATCAAGCTAGGCAGAGCATGTCTTGTGGATAAAACCAGGCTAGAAGAAAATACTCACCTAAGTTTATGTGCACAAGCAAAGAGCCCATAAAAGAGTTATTCCATTTCCTGCAACAGCACTTGCTTGCCTCAGACATCAGGTAAGATTACATGCAGAAGAGAATATAGAAGGAAATCAGGATTGGGCACAGCTGGACAAAACCACTTCTTTCTAGTTGCCCTTGGCTCAATCCCTGGATCTAAATAAGTGTGTCACTTGGAGTCAACGGAGTCTTAAAATCTATCCAGCATGTATTGTTGATCATTAACATGGCAAATAAAAAAACACTAGTTGGCTTGCATTTTTCAGTTTTGTTCATTAAGGCTTGTCACTTAAGTAGCCTCTGAAAAGTCACTCCAGCTGAGCTAAATTAGAGATCACTTTGGATTAGTCTGGTCAGCCAAAATTTGCGATGCTCAACATAGATTTTCTACTTATTTCTCATCTATAAAATAGTATTGCTTCAAATCACGTGACAGTGAGTCAAAGCTGGAGTTATTTGATGATAAAAAGGCTGCTGGGTAATTTGTTGTCTTCCTGTCTTATTTATATTGGGGTAATGACTAGAAGACAATCAGGATGGGGCCTTATTGTTAGGTGCTCTACAAACTTCATCAATTACAGCCCCTCCCCCAAAGGGCTTATGGTCTAAAAGATTCTATGTAACATATGGCGTAGACAAACAAGTGGGGGGACGGGAAGACCGGGATCCACAAAGAGCCTTAAGTGTTGCAGTGCTGAGCACCGCAACACCTAACTTTTAGGTATCTTGAAATCACTGGGATCCACAAAGCCCTGAGTCAGGCACGGAGGCTCCCTGTACAATGCCTGGGGGGGAGAGGCCCCTAAGAATGGGAGCCACAAAAACCAGCAGGCTGAGTGAGGAGCTGCCTTGATTAGACAATGGAAGATGCTCAGAAGAGTCTCTGAACTCCTGCCCCCTCATGGAGTTAGGCACCGCCCTGAAACCCAGACTTAGGTGCCTATCTCTACTAATCAGGGGGGAGTCGTGTTAGTCTGTATCCACAAAAACAACAAGGAGTCCAGTGGCACCTTAAAGACTAACATATTTATTTGGGCATAAACTTATGTGGGTAAGGTTTGTTATCTCTGCTAATGCTCCACAACCAGGAACCCCTCCCCTGGAGTCATGCAGCTTAGGTATCTACCCTGTTTTTGGCAAGAAAGGAAGGTGGTGTTACACTTATGATTTTTTTAGCCTAGTGGCTAGAGCATTCACCTAGGAGGTGGGAGGGCTGGATTCCGTTCCCCACTCTGCCTAACAGGGGCAGGAAAGGATTTGAACAGAGATCTCCCACCTTTCAAGAGAAAGGTCATAACCACTGAGGGAGCCCCACATCAGAATATCCTCAGTCTTGCTGGTTGAAGCTGTTCACTTGGGAGAAATAACTAAATAGTCATTGGCTCAAGTGTCCCTGTCCCAGGTGAGTGCCCTCATGCCCAGATGTTGGTCAATCTCACTCCCTCTTTAGGGCCCAATGAGTATTTAAGTAGTTATACCAATTATATCAGTTATACCAATGGCACAGCTTCAGTAGGAGAAATTGGAGTGCCTAATGAGTAGGGCATTCACCCAAGAGGTGGGAGACCCTGTTCACATTTCCTCTCCCCATCAGGCAGAGGAGGGAATTCAATCCAGGTGTACCACATCCCAAGTGAGTACTTTGACTTCTGGGATAAAAGCTATAAGGGAGCCCCCTCCTCCTTCTGGATTTTGAATGGGGGCTTGATGTGATAGGCATCTTCTGAGAACACCTGCCAGATTGGGTGCTGCAGGAGTGATAGTTGGGGGCAGTGGGAACATCCCCCTTCCCCTTGTTTGAGGATTGTGCTGGGGCTTACTTAGGTATGAGCAAGCCATCTGGATGCATGGAGTGAGGCGTTGTGTGCGTGGCCAGAGTCAGGAACATACCCAAGGGAAGCTTCACATGACAAATGTAGGCACTGAATGAGTTTAGGCACCTATGGACTTAGCAAGCCGCTGAGCAGAAGAGTTATGAATTGCAGTCGTACCTAAATCTGGGATTTAGGAGCTTAAGTGCCTTTGTGGATCTGGGACAAAATCCTCTGTTTTTGTGTATGCCAGTATATACCCCACAATGGCACAAATCTGGATTACTTTTCCAGCTCTGTTCTCTAATGTGCCTTTCAGTATGATTTTTGAAGCAGTTAGTACTTAAAGGGTATAGCTATCATCAGAGAAGTGACTATGTGAAAATTCTGCCTTCTTTATTCAACAGATTCCCTTCCTGTATCTGTTCAGAATCATAGCTGCTTATTTTAGTGACATCTACTTTAATTACTTTTTACTCTGTTAGCACCGCATCTCAAGCACCACCCTGAGAGAGTAGCTGGATTCAATTCTTGTTCCTGCGCCATCAAATGAATTTAATTAAGTTCCAATTACAGCACCTCTGGTGTTGCAGGATGAACCAGAAGAAGCGCAGCTTGCAGCAGGTGTGAGCTTGCAGCAGGGTTGACTTTAGAGCCCCAGCAGTTAAGCGAAACATCTTTTGACTTGAAAATACAGCAGAGTTGATATGGGAATCACTGACGACTTGCAATGCCATTTTTGCAGTTACTTTTCAGTCCAGCTGCAGTTCATGTACTTAAAGGATGCCTGTTAATCATTGCAGAGTGCTTTTATCAGTTAAAGAGGATTGGAAAATACTGTTTAAAAAAAAACCAATATTTTGAACTAAAAAATATTATTAAAGCATTGAAATCTTTCATCAGTGACCTTTGCAATGCTAATATTGGGCTGGTAGCTGTAATTGTTTCAGTCTTTAAGATCAATGATGTAGTTTATCACAACTTAGTCTCTCCATACCATTGATCATTGTAACAACCCTAGCTGACAGTCACTCCAGGTATATTACTGTTGTAGTAACATATTAGCATGAATTCTGAATGATCAGGAAGGTGTGGAATCAAAGGACAAAATTCTTCACTGAATTACGCCCCAGGTAATCCCACTGAATTCAGCAAGTTTACATGGGCTGTAAATCAGTGAAAAAATTGGCCCTGAGAGTGCATTGTTCTCTGTTCAGAAGAGACATGAAGTGATCACAGAAACAGCACGTAATCCTCAGTCTCCTGTATTTACAACATAACATATATAGTTAAAATCAGACAGTTCTTCCAGAAGAGAAGAGGTGTAATAGAAGTGGATATTAAATAACAAAAATGGTACAGTTGAAATGTATTTACTTTATAAAATTGCTGCAAGACAGGTTCTTTTAGGGCTAATTGCCATCTGAGAGAGCATAAATTCAATGGGCAATTCTTGGTTTTAATTTCTCTTCAGCACACGTGGCCCTATTCATCGATATTACACTTCATATTTATTACAGTAACACTATCTAAAATCTACATGATTTTGTAAATCTATGATTGTTACAAATAATGCCTAAAATGACACTAGCTGTAAGACTGGTGCAGGGAGGTTTATTCTCTTCTGGAGTTTGTTTTCTTTGTGCATTTGGCACTTTATAAATAGTCAGTTTCACTGTTTCCCCTCTATGTTCATCCCAGGAGGCCCACTGAACTCATGTTTATTAAACAGCTGTTTGGAGAGCCAGGCCCTTAGTGTCTTGTTTTGGTTGTATGGATCTAACAGGTAGAAAACATTCTAAAAACAGCTGATTTTGATTGTAGAGCCACTAAAGGACTCAGAATTGCTGTTAGATTGTCACTGCTGATCAGGGCCGCCCGGGGGGGGGGGCAAGTGGGGCAATTTGCCCCAGACCCCGGACCCCACAGGGGCCCCCACAAGAATATAATATTCTATTGTATTGCAACTTTTTTTTTATGGAAGGGGCCCCCAAAATTGCTTTGTCCCAGGCCCCCTCAATCCCCTGGGCAGCTCTGCTGCTGGCAATGGGACTGCTCACATGAATAAAGTCTAAACGTGTGTATTTGCAGGATCAGGACACCAGGCACTAGTTTCTATAGTCTGTATTGCCCAGTAGGGGCCAAACTTACATTAATAGGACAATAGAATTTTTTGGCTAAATATCTGTTTTGGCCCAAACTTTCAAACGTTTTTAGGTTTGCTCATCACTCCCTTTGGGTTTGCAAATGAACCTAACTAATTAATATTCTGATGTGGACTATGAATGCAGGGAAGTGCGCGATCGATGCTACATTTAGTTGTTAAAAACCCTCTGACCTCTTGTGGGGAGTTGACAGGGGAAGGAGGTTCATGTGCACAGAAATAAAATTCCTACCTTAAATCACTTTTTTATTTTTAAATGTAACTTTTCCATCATGACTGATGATAGAACAAGCTAGGTGAGAGATTTCTCTATATAACTCAGGCATGCATGATCTTATTTTGTATGCATATTTCATGCCAAAGCCATGTACGTGTTACTGAGTGACCCAGAGGATGGTAAAACAGATGTCCTACAAACCCCCCTGGCTTTTTACTTTTTTTCTACCTCTGGTCACAACTTTAAAAATACACATGCACTAATCATGGACACAAGGAGCCAAGGGCAGATTTTTCTATTTCCACCCAGCCCTACTGACTTCAGTGGAAAACTGTACAATTAGAGCTGAGGGCAGAATTTTGCCCTTCAGTTTAAATTTTCAATTTGAGAAACAAAACAGCTGAGTTCTGGGAGCTCAAAATAAATTAGGAACCAACATTCTGAAAGAGATTTTCCTTCTCTGAACTGATCACTTGAAAACAGCCTAATATATTTTTCATATTTTCCTTGGTTCGCCTCTTGCAAACCACCTTCTGAATCTGAAATGCTACTACCAGCAGCAAAGCTGTCAAAACCTGAACTGTTGTGTAACTGCATAAATTAGGGCGTTATTATATGCTTGTTAGATGAAGTTAGGATTTCATTCATCATCTGATAACTATGAAAACCTAATCAAACAACTTTGTACTTACTGCTTGTGGTGCCTCTGACCTTTTTCCACTCCCCTTTCATCCTCAGGTAGGTGAACTGCATTTTGGGTTGAACTTGCAGTGCATGTAAATCACAGTAAGTGGCAAAATGACTTTTTCTTGATTTGACAGAGAACATTAAGTACTGTGTCTTTGTTCCTTACACTACTGAATATAAAAATTGGCTAACTATACATACTGTGAAAGTTATCGTATCACGCTGTTAAAACCTAAGGAGTTTTTTTATTGGACTTTCATGCTAAATAACTGTAAAAGTACCTCCTAGTGTTTTGATACAAATTTTAAATGTTTTAAAAATGCATCAGGAAAAAAAATACTTTAATAGTACAATTTCCTAGTGTGGAGTCCCATGCTACGTAAATTTTCAGTTAAGGCTATTTGTCCCTTCTCCCTCCAAAGAAAGGCTGTTGCGTAAGATTCAATTATAGCTGTTTATTCAGTTTGAATAAAAGATTTCTTGAGGGCTGCAGCCCACAAAGTCTTGATCTTTAGCATTTAGGCTTGCTAGGAAATTCCAGCAAACTCTTCCTCTGAAATCTGCTGTTTACTTCTATGAAATTTGGCATAATGTTATCCATAGAACTCAAAAACAGGGTACTGGCCGATTTAAGAAACCTTTTCTACATTAAACATCAGATCCTATAATTTTTTTAACATGAATTCCCTGCCACTTTACCCCCACATGAGCTTTACTGGGAGCCGTGCTTATGGAATTAGACACTCTGATGATCAGCATTTTATAAGTACAATAGATAGGTGCAGAGACAGTTAAAAAGGTCAGATCCTGAAGTTATTTTTTAATCTGTGTATATTTTGGCTAAGGGTAAGTAATGCACAGCAGTCAGTTTAAACAGAAATCCTACTGCTGCCTTAACTACTTAGTCACTAGTGCTCCTCAATAATAATAAAAAAAATTTCTAGAGATCACATTCCGTTTCACATATTTCTTTATGCTGGGAGTTTGGTTGTTCCAATGCAGAATAATCTGTAACTGTCTATGATAACGTCTAGAGTCATAGAAGAAAATATTATCCAGCAGTGAAGGGTGCCTGCCCTGGTATATGTTGTAGACACATGCTACCTACTCTTCTTTCCAAGTGTGCAGTTGAAAATAGTTTATGGCAAACAGCACCAGTCTTAACATTCCCACAGGCACAAAGAGAACATTTATTATTTGAGCCTGTGCACTGAGATACAGCTACCTTGGGGCATGAATTTGTATTAGTCAATGAAAAATGGCCTGGACAGGGAGAAAATCAAGGTAGACAAAATGCACTTGTAGAGAATGCAACATTTTGTTGTCCACACTCACTGAAAGTAACAAGCTATACAATTACTGTGGCGTAAGAGTAAACTTTACCCCTGCAACAGAGCCAGCAATGGCCAATGTGGTACTGAAGTCTCCAAAATGGATCTTAAATGAGATTTAAGTGGTGCATAGATGGTGCTATTTTTTTGTTTAACCTATTTCAATCCTTGTTTGTAATCTAGTCAATTTCTCTCCCTCAGTTTTCCCCTGTACCTATTTCTACATTAATATTGACTCTAAAAGAATCTCTTGCATCCTACTAGAAGCATTAATAATTTTAAACATAAAAGTCTTCCTCAGCCCAATACACGTAGATGGACACCCACAATGTTACTCGGTAATGAGATATTTAATCAGAATTAAAATACTTAGATGATACTGTGAATTTAGAAATGAGTTGCATGGTAGTCCATACTACATATCAAAGACATGTTTTTGTCATTCCAAACAGTTACAATCTCTTTAAGGCATACCTTTTGTGATAAAAGTATTGTTTTAGATTGTCTCAAAACTGCTGTCTGAAGTTGGATGTCAGCTGTTACAAATGTTGACAGAAGTGAATAGTATTTTGTAACCAATGTAGAGTTAAAAATGAAATTCGTACTATGGCACTTGCAAATACACAAACCTGGCAAATATTTCTCTCTGCTTTCCTGTTTATTCGTAATTTATAAATGGCAAAATGTCTCTTATCTGCCCTTTCTCAAGGGCAGTTCCCTGGTGCCATCATAATTGAAAATTAAGAATTTACTGTGTCATGATTAAATTCTACCCTTTGTACTCTTGTAGACTGTAGCTGCATATTAATGACATTCCACTCAGATCATGAGTGGCAAGCAGTATTTTGAACACCAACTGCTACAAGACAACATAACAAGCTTTGACAGCTCCCTACTTACCAGACTACCCAGTAGTTAAAAACTCTTTAATACAGTAGCAATGTCTTCTTTGCACATAAGTCAAAAGGTGTAGCTAATTTGCTCTTTAATTGATATCTGTATTGCTGTTGTTTTTTAAAAAGGACACTTACTTCTCCAATACGCTAAATTATTAATGTGTAACCTGTGATCTGAATGTGGGAAATAATTAGAATAGCAGAACACTGTAAAACTTGCACCAGGTAACTTTTATCCTTAGAGTTGATCACTACTGCCCTAATTCTGCAGCCTTTGTTCCTATTGGGTAGTATTATGCAACTATTCTCACTGGAACAGATTCTCTGCTGCCTTGCACTGTATGTCATCTGTAATGAGGGAACGTAGCCTCCCTCCGAGACCTGAGGGAGGGCCATACACTCCTACACATCAATCGCTCCTGAGCCAGGTGGAGGTAAAAGGCTTCCAAATGAGAATGGTAGGATTTTTCATGTACTCTATATTGGTGTAGATGACTGAATTACAAGTACTAGGAAATTAAGACCCAAAGTAGGAGTTGCAGAATCGCAAACCAAACCAGGATTAAGGGTATGTCTGTATTGCAATCACACCTGATGATTTCAGCTTGAGTAGACACCCAAGTGTAACGTTTTGGGTATTACTCAGATCAGTATGGGGCAGGGGGATTCTGTCCCAACCTGCCCTGTAGCCCTGGTTGCCTGAATGTTCCGCTGCTGTAGCTCAAAGGTCTGACGCCAGAAGCCAGCCTACAAGCATCTCATCTTGGTTTCAACCAACCTGCTTATTCCTCGCAGGGTGACCTCAACAGCCCTTCTGGTTCCAAGTTTTCCCAAATCCACTTACTCCAACTTCTTAACTACTAAAACCTTGGACTTTTCCTCTCTGGTTCATCCAGGGCTGGCTCCAGGCACCAGCCCAGCAAGCAGGTGCTTGGGGCGGCCAAGGGGAAGGGGCGGCACGTCGGACTCTTCAGCAGCAATTCAGCAGTGGGTCCCATGGTCCCTCTCGGAGCGAAGGACCAGCCGTCGAATTGCCGCTGAAGACTGAAGCGGCGTCAGTAGAGCTGCCGCCAAAGTCCCGCAGATCACTGTCACGGCTTTTTTTTTTTTCTGCTTGGGGCAGCAAAAACCCTGGAGCCAGCCCTGGGTTCATCACTGCCAAAAGAGTGAAACCTTCTTCCCAGCTTATCAGTTCACTTTGGAACACACATACGCCACACAGTTTGCACAGCAGAGACCCCCTTGGGGCCAAAATAAACCAAGTTTACTTAATAGAAAAGTCAGAGATTCAATGGTGAAATAGTGAGGGAAAGCAAATGCAGAAAATCAACATAAAGATGCAACTTGAGGCTTTACACTGCTATATTAGCTAAATTCCCTTTTTTCTAATACAAGTTACCTATTGCCTCTGAACAGTTGCCCAGTGTATGCCCTCTATCACAGAGAGGATTGAATGAACAAGACCCCACCTAGATGCTGGCCCTCCATTTCTGGATAAAATCCTCAGGCCCAAGCCTGTTTCTTTGGTTCTCCCGCTCCCCTCTTTTTCTTAATAAGATGGCTCATGCTCACTCAGAGTAGGAGAAATTCCTCCTTTCCAAGACTGAGGGTTAATTTTCAGTTTTGATGTCTTTCCTTTAACTTAAATGGTCCACCACTGTCTCTTCCTGACTAGACAGTGGGTGGGTATTTTAAGATAGTTGTGTGTAAACAACTAGCCTGGGAGGAACGCATACCTTCATGCATACATTCATCTGTAACCATAACCTGTATCCATATCTCCTTATAATGATCAAATTCAGATATTAAAAAGACTTTCCTTGATGTATTTTTGCACACACTAACATTGTCTACAACTAACTTATTTAACTGAGGGTCCATCCCCCCGCCCTTTTCCCCTCATTGTCACACCAACCTAGGGTCCCAGAACAGTGAATCCACAGCAGCACGGGCTATATAAATGTACCTAGAACCCAAGGTAACTACCTGTGGGGCTGGCTACTCCATGCTGCAGCATGTGCTGGCATGGCCACGCTCACTAGATTACAGCTATCTCAGATATGTCTGCTCAAACTGCAGTCACGCCCTGTGTCCACCCCACGTGGGACTGGAAAGGGTTAAGGGGGCTAGGCAGCCTATGAACTCCACAGGCTGCATCTGGATGAAGAGCCGGGAAGCAGGGAATTGATTGCAGTTGTGCAGGAGCAGGTGGGACCTATAAAGCCAGAAAGCTGGCCACAGACAGGGGCTGCTGCTGGGAAAGAGTAGTCACTCCCTGGGAAGAAGGAGTGGGGGTTGGAGCTGATACTCCCAGGGAAAGGGAGGGGAACCAGGAATGGTAAGAAGCAGTCCAGGGAAGGAGCAGTGAGGGCTGGGAAAGGAAAGCCCATTATTGATGGGTTGAGGGTCCCTGGACTGGAACCCAGACTACAGGGTGGGTCTTTGTTCCCCTACCCGCCACTGAAGGAGTGAAGAGGAAGACTGCATGGGGCTGCAGAAGGAATGTAAGGACTGTACCCTGGAAGGAGGATTGCCAAGTGGCCTAGCCAAAGGGCAGGGTCACAAAGAGGATGCTGCAGTTCCTGGGACAGGAGGAGCTGCAGGCCTGAGAAAGATGGTATGACAGCATGCAACAACGGCAAGAGGCGTCGACCTTGAGAGCTAATCCCCAGAGTGAGCCAGAAGGGGTGACCAAGAAGCAGTGAATGGTACACCCCATCCCACACCCCAGAGTTGCAGTATAGATATACCCTGAGATACTTGGGGGCACAGAGGCTGATGTATTCCAGGAAAGAGCCAGAGAACACCCTACTATAATCTCATTTCAGACACAATATGAAAGAATATGCATGTAATTTAATGTATATGTACATGGTGCTGTACAAAATAAATAAACCAAGGTCCCAGTTGTGGACAGCCTACAGGTTAGCACAGTATAACAAAACCTCTCACAACAGTTTGGATGCTGGCATTTGAGGAGGGTGTGAAGGCAGCTTTAGCCAGGTGATCAGCATAGGCAGAAGTCGCAGGCAGGATGTGAAAGTGAGGGAGTTAATAGGTTGGTTAGTCCAGGATGCTCCAAGCTACAGGGTGCCGTGAGTAAAGACCTTTTTCACAGTCCACTCAGCGTCCAGGTATCGCCAGCTTCACAAGGAAGGAGGGTTCACACTTGGGCAGTGACCAACAATATTGTACAAATCCTCTGAAGGAGGCAATTTGCAATGATTAATATGTTAATCTGCCTGCACAGCTATTGGAGATGAACAGGCTTGGGACAGAGGTGCACAATGACTATGCTGTGGGTTTCTCAACAGTTTCTGGCTTTGTGTTCTTCAGCACTTTATGATCAGGTCATGACAGAAATAGTTTTTTAAAGTACACAATCAAAGGAGGCGAGAGACCACTGATCAGACAGTTCTTAGGCAACTTCATTGTGCTATATAAATACCCCTTGGAGAGCAATGTCAAAAACTCTGCTGTGCTGTAAGCAAAAGCATAGTTAATTGACAGTGCTTGTTTCCTTTCTCTCTCTTTTTTTTTTTCCTTTTCAATACGTGGAGTAAAATTACTAGACAATGTTACCTGGACTATTTGAGATTGCACATTAATCAGACTGAATGTTTTCTACTTAATGACAGTGGGCCAGATTTTTTTTAAGGTGTTTATCTGCATGTTTGGCACATAAATGCCTAGGCGCCTAACAACAATGGAAGTTCCAAAAGCAAATAGGTGCCTAATTCCCATTGGACTTAGGTGCCTGGGTGCTTTTGAAAATCCCACTAGATCCTATCTGCATGTTTAGGTACCTTACATACCTTTAAAAATCTGTCCTTAGCTGCCTGTGCTGATAGAGAAAATGCATGCGGTACACTTCTTTGAATATTGTGACATCTAAAACATATCACCCACTACATGCAGTTCTTTTAATGTGTAACTGTTGAATTGAAACCAGGTGCATGCTTTCCAGTGTGACACCTAGATCTATGTACACTTGTGATACTTACAGCTTTGATTTATCTGAATGCAAAAAAACCATTTCTAAAATGTCTTGACTGGTGAACACTATTTTTCATGCTTTAGTCTCTCTCAAAAATGGCAGAGCAGAATTTTAGCCAACTTCCCAGCAACACTTTCCTCTGAGAAGAGGACAGGCTAACAGAAAGCTTAGCCAGGAAAAGCCAACCCCATCAAGCAAAGAGGCGTGAGCAAAATGGATGTGGCTTCAGAGACCCACTTATCGATAAGGACTGAAACTCTTTTGTCACATGGTTTTCTTAGTGTGGGATTTCCCGGTTATGCTTTGTGGAGCAGGGACTGTCTTGTTTCCTGATAGGGCAGTACCTAGCACAATGGGCCCTGGGCCTTGACTAGGGCTCCAAGGCACCGTGGTATTACGAACAATAATAGTGGCCTCCATAGTGCGTCGTGAGCTGGTTTATTTCTCAAGGCTGCATATGTGAGAAAAGGAAGTAACCAATCAAAGGGTGACAAGGTGGATGAGATCTTTTATTGGGCCAGCCTCTGTTGGGCAGAGAGACAAGATTTCCAGTTTACATAGAACTGATAATGGATTTACTTCTCATCTAGGAAGAGAAGGCAGTTGAGGATATGAACGCGATGATGTGGGAGAAGACTATGTACCACCACCAGCAGAACTGTTAGACTTACAGTGTCTCTGAGGAGAAACGGAAGGATTGCTAGCAGTCCTTCAGGCATGACCAGTGTTGGGGGAAGGTTTTCAGACTAATAGTTCATTTGCCAAAAAAATGCAGTTGCAGATTGGCTGAAAGTATTTGTGAATTTGGGATGAATTCAGTGAATAATCTTGACCAAAACAAAAATAGGGGGATGCAAAACGTTTCATTCTTCATTCAAAATGGAATTTCTTTATTAAATTTAGTTGGGTTTTTTAAAAATTTAATTTAAAAAAAACAAAACAAAGCAGACATTTCAAGCTGAACGAAAGGTTTTATTTGACCTGAAACATTTTTTTTCCATTTCGGTGAGAAACTGAAAAAAATTGTTTGTTCGACCTGAAAATATAAATATAAATATATATATTTACTTTTCCGTTCAGCCACCAATTATTCGCTCATTCCTAATATAGGCTCCTTTCTGCCATTCTACAGACTTCTGCCCACAAAGAGAAACCCAGCTTGGTTTATGGATGATTCCAAAAGTCTTTCCAAGGACAAACCAAGAGATTAAATATAGGCCAGGCATAGGCAACGGTATGGAGAGGCAGGAAAGAATCCTGTGGCACCTAATAGACTAACAGTGTTTTGGAGCATGACCTTTCATGGGTGAATACCCACTTCGTCAGATGCATGAGAGGGAAACAGACAATCAGCCAATAAACTGGCATATACAGTGTTGTGAGATAACAACACTTAGAAGTGTAGCACTCCATATCAGCAACAGTTAGCTAAATCTCCATCTCAAATATATGTTACACAGTGGGTCAATTTGAGAAAAGGTACTCCAGGATTTAGTGCTTATTCTCAAACTGCAGCACACAGGCGCAGGGATGCTATTGCTGAATTCAAGAACACATTGACCATTATGTATTGCTTACAATGAGAGCAATGATGGTGACTGAACTGTTTACGGAATGGGCTAACGGAAACCTTGATGACTTATAAATCAAAGGAATCTGACTGTGCACTTGGGCAGGCTATGTTCATGAAGGATACTCCACTATTTCACTGTATACATGGTATATCTTAACTCAAAGATGACACCCTCTACATCCTGTACATCCTCCAATAGTTGTATATAGTATGTGCAATTGACATTGAGTACTGCTTGATTGCCCCTCTGGAGCAACAGCTGGTGTAAAGGTTGAAGCTGTGGTCATAAATGGACATAGAGTTAAATTAGAATAATTCTCATAGAGCTTTACAGATAGAATGTGATGGGTAATGGGGGAGTTCCCAGTTGGTGTAGAGCTGGAACTGGTTTCCTGACAATCCTACCTCCTTCTACTATACTGAGCACACGGGATAAAGTATGGAATCTAGCCTTCTGCTCTGACTTCTGCAATATGTGCTTGTATTTTCCAGACACACACCTGATAGAAATCTATTCTTTGTTCAGTTTCTCTTCTGCATTAAGCGAGCTCCTTTGTAGCATTACTTTTTATATCCTGTAATTATGTTTTGCATGAATCTTTCATAGTCCTTTAACATTTTAGCAACATTTTGTCTCATTGTGTTGAGACTTGAGGTCTTCTCTGCCGTCAAAAACTAATATATTATGACAATACAGAAGCTATCTCTAAGTACAGTTGTTACTTGTTACTGTTGTTCAGCAAAGAAAAAATTACTTCTGGTTATTGCAAGTAGTCAAAATCGGATGTCAGCCAGCCATGAAAATTACATAAACAATAGATATATTCTAAGAATATCTATGCAAAGTACATTGTTAAATAAACCACTTACTGTGAAGTTCTTAATTTATTGTCTGCATCAAGAAATCAACACACACAATACAACGAACAAAAGAATGAAAGCGATGCTATTTCTCATTGAAGACCTGAGTATGCTTTTTAACTGCCTGCCACATGCACACAAACTTAAACTCTAATAACTGATTTCATATATATATGTGTGTGTATATGTGTGTGTGTGTATATACACAGACACACACTTGCTAGCTTATACAAATGATATACTGTATAATTTCTAGAATCCTAGAATCAATAAAAGGAGAATTCAAGTGAACAGTTTATAGAATGAATACCTTATTCTCATTAAATTATCATAGGGAAAAGAAGTGCTTCTCTCTGTGTGTGTATTTCCCTTCCCCATCTCTGGTGGTAGACTCTAGCCTACAAGTAATTACCATTAAACTGGCTAAATTTCAAACAACATTTTAATGATTTAGTCTATTAATGCTTTGAATATTTTCACATTTTCATTCAGAGAGAGAGAGAGAGAGATCTTGTAGAAACCACGAACAATTGTTTGAGAGAGTATCACCTGTTTGGCTGATGTTTCTTTAACAGAAAATGTTGCTTCTTTTTTGTTGTTGTTGTTCCTTGTTTAACCTCTCTTCTGGATCTCATTAGCTAGTAACATAGTCGCTACCATTTCTGCCTTAAGGCAAACCCTCTGATGCTCACTGAACAAAGAGATACATTACGAAGTGAGAGACAATACTGATAGGACACAACAATAATTCTGACTAGTATACTTTTTTAGCTTTGATATTTTGCAGGTGACAAAATAGTTGTTTGAAAAGCACTTTGAAGTATATATCTGTTTCCTCATGGCCCTGACAATAATATTAGACCAAACCAATTTTAAAAAAAGCTTTTCAAAGACTATAACCTGATGAGTCTGACTTGAACTTGCAACAGCAAGAAAACTGAGAGCAAAGGCTGAGTCAATATTGTGTGTAATTTAAATGATTCTGTCTCAATCACTTTAAAAGCAAATGGTCTTCAGTAAAGACAGACTGTCTCTTACAAAGAGGGTTGGAAAACCCACTCCCAGTACCATACCTGCTGGCTGCATTTAACAATAGTAACTTAGAGAGGGTCCACTTCCTTTGTACTTGTTAGAGAATTGCAGCAAATGTAGGGCCAGCCTATGTCCCTAACCCTCCTTGAAAAGTTTCCCTCCAGGAACAGATTGGCCCTGACCATGCAGTTTAGGTCCCCCATACCTCAGCTGTTTATCATCATCAGCTTCTTTTTCTATGACCCCACACGCTACTCCATGCAGGTCCTGGATTCTGAACAATGGGAGGGATAGGGGACCAGGGAAGACAAACATCATAAGCCCCAATTTGGCAATTAGAGCAAAGTACACTCATGCTCTGGCATACCGCAGTATATTTACCCGATGCCTTATTTCCAGGCTGAAAGAGAACAATTAACTATACTGTATCCTTGCTGGATGGCCCATGGATATAACGACAGTGCTACAAGAAGGGGAATATTTGTTTTCTAGTACCTTTTTTGCTCAACCACCATTCCACTTTGATGGGCTAGAGAGGCCCCACAGTGGAGGGGATTAAGGAGGCTGATGTGCTCCCCGCTGGCAATGAAAGGGTAGGGAAAGCCAGTGGGCCCAGCTGGCCCCACCCTGCTACACATACAACCATTGTCAGGTGCGGAGAGGGGAGATAAAAAGAGAGGGCTGAGCCCAGTTGGGTGCTGACCAGAGCTTTGCTTGCAGTCCTGAGACCGAGCTCACTTGCCAGCTGCATCAACCCTCCTGGGAGGGACAACCAGATCCTGGCATTGTCAGAAGCATAAACTGCTTTGGAAACCAGCCCTGACTAGAGGAGTGAGGCCCTACTCACATTTTGTGGGATGACCCTGGCTTTGAGTTGTGTTTATTTTTGTTCCTGATTATCTTTGAACTTCATAGCTCAAAAGAAAGTAAAAGCACCCTTACCCTGAGGCCTGGTCTGCACTACGTGTTTATACCGATTTTAGCAGCGTTAAACCGATTTAACGCTGCACCCGTCCACACAACGAGGCCCTTTATATCGATATAAAGGGCTCTTTAAACTGATTTCTGTACTCCTCCCCGACAAGAAGAGTAGCGCTGAAATCGGTATTACCATGTTGGATTAGGGTTAGTGTGG
>NC_133785.1:32982982-33064370 GCF_003597395.2 Chelonoidis abingdonii | reverse complement strand
CCTCTGTCAGCGGCATCCAGTACACATACGGTGACAGTGACAAAAGGCAAAATGGGCTCCATTATTTCCATGCTATGGCATCTGCCAGTGCAATCCAGGGAAAAAGGGCGCAAAATGTTTGTCTGCCGTTGCTGTCACAGAGGAAGGAATGAGTGATGGCATTTACCCAGAATCACCCGCGACACTGTTTTTGCACCTTCATGCATTGGGATCTCAACCCAGAATTCCAATGGGCGGGGGCAGCTGTGGGAACTATGGGATAGCTACAGGATAGCTACCCACAGTGCAACGCTCCGGAAATCGACGCTAGCCTCAGTACATGGACGCACACCACCGAATTATTGTGCTTTGTGTGGCCACTTGCACTCAACTTTATACAATCTGTTTTACAAAACAGGTTTATGTAAAATCGGAATAATCCTGTAGTGTAGACGTACCCTGAGAGACAGAAGTAGACCAGTAGAGACCTTCAGCAGGGTGAGTTGTGCCCTGAAGGGCCACAAGAGGGCACTACCCCAGCAATGTCAGAGGTATCTCAGGTGCTGGAATAAAGTAGATAGTATTGAAGATGTTGTTTTCCTTTCTGTACAGTTTCTAAAGAGCACTATCCATGTGAAGATCAGTGAAGGACATGTAGAAGTAGTTGCATCTTCTGTAATTAACGGCTTGTTTTGGTTGAAATGCCACTTTCTAACCAGTTTTGCACATTTTTATATTTTTTTTATTTCACACCAAATCACCCATGAAACATAAAAACGCTCTCAATTGTTATATTCATTAACCTAACAAATGGCACACACACAGCCCCATTTAAAACATGCGTCCTAAATAGTATTCTCATTAAGTGGAATCAGATTATAGTCCCTAATCAAATTTGGTTTGGAGCAAAAGGTAATGAAGTATGACCCATCATGTATAACAATGATAGGTGAAATAAATCTCGAGCACCACACAACCTCCATTTTGTGCTGTGCTAAATGTCTGTTTTTAAAATATTTTCATTATTTAATTATGAGTAGAATTGTACTCCTGTAAATACACTCCTGTTCTTCATATACATATGGTATCTGTTAGGATATTTCCAGCTATTTTTTCCAATCATCTTAATATTTTTGCATGTCGATGGCATCTTTGTGTTTATTAAAAAAAGGAATTTTCTGCTATTGTTTATTATGGTACAACCTGAGGGCCAACCAAGAATGGGATCTATCGTGCTACAAACAGAGTAACAGACTCTGCTCTAAATAATTTAGTCTAAATAGCTAGACACCCACAGGGTGGGGAAAGGGGTAGAACACAGAGCGAGCGAACTATCTCTACCAGCTTATTGAGCGGGTCAGCTGGAACGAGCTATGCCATCCAGGGCACTTTTGTTACACCAGGGAGGGATACAGGCACAATCCTTTGGGGTGGGTGACTCTGCACTGATGGTGCCTATTCAGCACAATTCGGCCCACACTGAGACAATGGCAGGGATTGAACTAGTCACCAGTACTCTTTGTTCCAAGTCCTTAGTTCTAACCACTAGATAACATCCCCTTACAGTCGATCTACCATCTACTCTAGTTTCTCGTCTCCTGTATGTTTAGGGTTGCAGCTCAGAGGGTATGTGTAACTTTCGTATTAATACATATGAGTTACAACAGATTGATTCTGTTGGCCAGATTCTGACATCCTACTACACAGCAATAGACTCCACCAACTTTGGGCTAGGGCGTTCACTTTGGTGAGCAGTTACTAACATGATTTCTTCCCTTGAAGTAAATGGGATCACTCATGAGTAACTTGCTCACTAGCGTTAATAAGGGACTCAAGATCTGGCCCTTAGTGAGTTGCCCTATTGAACTGATGCAGTAAGTCAAAGTATCAAAATATGACCCTGTATAATAAAATAGCAAAATGCCTGGGATTTTCTGTCTTGTGGAAGTTCTCAATCCTGTCTAGTTGAAAACCTTTTGTGGATTTGCTAATATTAAGTCCTTTCAAACTGTCCTATTTCACCCACTACAGTATGTGATTTTTGTTACCATTAGCCACTTAAATTCACAGCTGGTTCATTTGATAAATGAACACCATACCCTCCAAGTCATTTTAGATCTTCACTCATACCTCAACAGCAAGAAGAAGGAAAATACTGCATTTAGAAAAGAGGATGGCTAATGAAAAAAATACACCCTCAGATATTTGGAAGTCTGCTGTTTGGAAGCTGGAGACAAATTCTTTTCAAATGTGGCCAAGGACATGAAGTGAGTTTCTGCAAAGCAATTTAGCTGATAAGAAAGCCTGCGAGGGTGTTGAGGTCATTGCAAGCCTGCTCATGTGCTGTTACCAAGCTGATTTGTGATGGAGTTTTATATCTATAATACTCATTGCAATCATCCTATAGCATCTAATTCTCTATCAAGGTCTTGTATGTACGCTCCTGCTGTAGGATATGGCTTCTTCCTTTTTTCCCTACCTGATCTGGTCCACTTCACTGATTTTCTTATTTATCTTAATTTTCCGTTTATGAATTTTTAAAGTCAGCCTTGAGAGTTTCCATTGTTGAATTTCTCCTGCTTTGTTATAAGCTTTTTTTACTTCAATAAATAAATAGGCAGACATGGAAAAACTACTCAGTCTGCAGCAGGGTTTGCTTTAAAATCAAACTTTGCAATCCTTTAACTTTTACACTGCACTTGCAGAACTGATTCAGTAATAGGAAGCTAACTCTGGGATAGGCTCAAGACCAGCCCGAGTGATTTTGTTTGATGTTCAGGAGCATGCATTACAAAGCCATCATTCTAAATTTGGCATTGATGCTTATGAAATGACCAGGACCAAACTGGTCTACTGAAAGCTGGAAAATGATGATCCTAGGTATACTGGAGCTCTAGGGGAAGAAATTCCTTTTCTCATCAAATCAGTTTCCTCCAGCTCTTTTCCCTTCCCTCTTTTCAGGTAATTTTTCCCCATCCTTCTCATTTCCTTCCCCCTCCCAATCAACCACAACTATCTTCCTGTTCCCAATATAAGAACAGAACACTTGTCTTGCGTGCAACCTTCCTCCTTCTGCAACCCATTCACTTGGGTTGGACTCCCATCTTCTGCGGGTCTTCAGCCGGGATGGCTGATTGTTGCAGTGAAATTCTAGCCTGGGTCCTGACTCTCCGCTGAAATGTGGTGCATGTGCCTAAAATGGAACACACACCTGTCTGAGAAAGGTGGGCCATCCAAGGTCAGGGTTAGTGATGGTGGTGAGCCAATAGGAAAAGTTCTGTGTAGAGAACAGCCTAGTTTGTGCCCAAGGGAGTGGACTTTAATAGCATTTGAAATAAAGTTCCTTAACTAGGTAGCTCATGCACCATATCCTCTCACAAAGAATTAGAAAGCAAAAATAGCTTAGTTAGGCAGAAATTTTCAAGTAGGTACTATACTGGAGAACGAATGGGACAGTTGATTGTCTTGTGATTTTTTTTGTTTGTTTTTTTCCTTTTGTATGTTTGATTTTTCTAAAACTGTATCATTTAAAATTGTATATGTATATTGGGTGAAATCCTGGACCTGTTAAAGTAAATGGGAATTTTACTGTTGATTTCAATAGGGCCTGGGTTTTACCCTTTGTTTCTTTATTAGAAAGGATAGAGCATTTGAGCTGGGTCAAGAAGCTTTCTATCTGCAAAAGTCAAAGGGCCACATTCTGCCATTTTTAGGATAACCTAACTCAAGTAATCACCACAACTGCTTGCAAGTAGCTATAGCTCAGCATGAGTAAGGGTGGTAGAATCAGACCCAAGAAATCCCTTTCAGCTAAATAATAGTTTGAGAAATAATAAAGGTAATATATAGCATGGGGTTAAAAAACCAACCGCCTTACTCCTATTTGTGTTGACCCAGGACACATTCATAGGCATTCTGTAACTTGAAATACGTCCTTTATATGAGAGCCCGACTACGTATTGAACACCTGGTTCAAACAGAAAACATAGCTACATTGGATGGCAGCACACTGGCATGTGGGTGAGTAGGCAAGTGCACTGTTTTATAAAATCCAAACAGGGAACACCTGTTCTTGCACACAGAAGGATGGATCATATGTTCACAGTTGGGATTTATTTGAATACTTATTCAGAAACGAATGCAGATCTGCCTTTTAACTGTGCAAAACAATAAAAATAAAACCAAGCTTCATGTAACAGCCTGGTAAAGAATTGTTGACACTTCAGCAGAGCCATGCATCCATAATTTGCTCTTTTTAGTTCCCTTAACTGTTTAATATGGATGGAAGAAAAATATATTTTAATCGAAATAAACCCCCTGTTGGATACCATGGACCATACATAGTGTGTAATAATCAGTTAAATGTGCTGGAAGTGAGAAATATGCAGTAACACTTCTGCTAGGGAGAAAAAAGTCTGTATAGTAACAGTGTACTGCATAGCTAACTATGCTACAGAGGTCCACTCCAATCTGGATTTGTCTTGGTTTCATTTCAGTTGATAACTCAGCAGATGAGACCAATGGTGTTCATGTAATCAGGAGCATTACTCTGGGAAGGATGTAGGCAAGGTAAAGAGTGGGAATATTCAAAATGATGGCCTTCTTTATCTAAACTCTGCCCCAGTTATATGCATGTAACTTCCAGTGGAAGAACTGAATGTATATTACAAAGTAGAATTTGGCCCATGGGGCCATGATCCAACTACGTACTTAAGCATGTGCCCAACTTTAAGCATGTGAGTGATCCTATAAATTAAAGTAGGCTACTCACCTGCTTAGATACCTTGTTGGATCAGGGCCCTAGTGAAGTCTAGTTACAGCACCTTGATAGAGAACTTCAGGCATGCACTGATATTTCCAAAGCAGCAGATGATTTATTATTCTTATTCTTATTGTTATCATTATTATTAAGGCTGCACTACATTGTATGATTTGTGAATGAAATTGGAGTAGGAGTTTAGGGAGGAAGGAATAAGATATCAAGAGAAGTTGCTTTTTCTTGAGATTGTCAGCCTCTTCTGTTGTAGGATTGCTAATAATCCTTCCCAGCATCTCTTTTGATAAATAGAAGAACTCTGGGAAAGGCTGACCTTTCTCTTGCTTCTACATGGTTTTTTTTCATTCTTTTTTTTCACTTGTTTTTGTTAGGATTGGATCGGTTCAGCTATCATTCCTGCCACATTTCACTTCTTGAACCAGGCTTTCCTGGAAGTGATGCTACCTGTTTGGCATTAATAAGAGGGTGTCTTACTTGTGAGAGACTTTTTATTCCGAAGCTCTTTCCTATGGAGAAAGGGTAGGACACAGCAATGGTCCAGCATACTTTAGAGGGTATCTTACCATAGACAATGAGGTTGTGCACAGAGTCACTTGCAATTTTGTGTCAAAATGGAGATTACAATAGGCAGACCTATATTTAGATCCCTATAATATTCCTGCAGTTGGTGAGGTCATGTGCATTTCATTATGGAAGGTAAAGAGCTCAGAATTGTGTTATGCACTTCTGATAAGCTCTTGAGCACATGGGACAGGCTCAGGTAATCAGGGATTCTGAAGAAATATCCTGTGACTTCATCCAGCTGTTGAAACCCAACCAGCTTAGAAAGAGCTTGAGAATACACCACTAAAAGCTGCCTGGACACTTTGTTTTAGTCCAAACAGGGTAAATAATTAGCACCATATTGCATGTCAACAAAGTTTTAATTCATGTGGAAAATGTTGCAGGAAGAACACAATTTTCCTGGAAGTTCCACAGATACAAAAAAGGCAACCAATGGGTGTTTTTTACTCAAGACAGATGTCTACAGTTCTATGTAAAACAGTGCCCGATGCCTTGCACTGTCTTTACAAAAAAGGCCTGAAGTCAGGTAGTGGATTTATTTTTTGGTTTTTACTTTCAAGCAGAACTTAACATTCCAGAGTGTACTTCTGTGACTCATAACGGAGGGAGAGAGAGACAGGCGCACACACATAATATCACTTTCTTCATTCCCCTTTTTGTGAGGTTGAGAGTGGTATGGCAGGCTGGAAGAGAATGGGAATGGAGGAGAACAGACAAGGATACAGCAGGCGCACAATAGCTAATGGAGGCCAGGGAAACAGAAGCCTGAAGAATAGAGTTTGTGCTGGTACAGTAAATGCATAAATGTGGGAAGGAGGAAGCTATGGTCCCAGTCACTTAGAGTAGACGGCTGTTTAATTTAGTATTAAAATCATAATGAGATGCAGTGGTTGGAAACTGAAGGTGGGCAAATGCAGACTTAAAATAAGGCACAAATTATCAGTGAGGCTAACTGAACGTGGAAACAACTTACCTAGGGATGTGGTGGATACTCCAGTTGTAGTCTTTAAATCAAGACCAGGTGGCTTTTTAAATGCTTTGCTATCACTCAGACAGAAGTTATGGGCCTGAAGTAGGAATTACTGGGTAAAGCTCTGTGACCTGAGTTATGTATCTGGTCACACTAGATAATCAGACCAGTCCCTTTTGGATGTAATCTCTATGAATCTATAGCATTTCAGGTGCAGCTCAAGAGCACCCATAGAGTTGTTTTCAACTATGCCTGTAGCCTCATTCTCTACTAAGAGAACTGGGATGGCAGCAAGGGCAGCATTGGCAGCAGCAAAAGTCCATTAAGACAATGCCTAGGATCTCTGCTTCTGTCTAATGGTGAGTATAAAGCTGGTGCCAGATTATTCATGTAACCCTATCTTGAGTTTTCTATGATACTTCTGTCTTTCATTGATATGTTCCATGGTACATCTGAACATTAAAATGCATTAATCCTAACATGCATCTGACGAAGTGGGTATTCACCCACGAAAGCTCATGCTCCAATACGTCTGTTAGTCCACAGAACTTTGCTGCTTTTACAGATCCAAACTAACACAGCTACCCCTCTGATACCTAACCATGTCGTTATTCCATGGTGTCACCACAGGGCGGTGTTAAGGTTGTTTGCATGTCTTGATTAGTGCTTTTCCATATCCTTCATATGATTGGATTTTTTATGTTACTAATATGCACTCTGAAACTTAGCTCCATCTTAGCATAATTTTTTTTTTATTTGGAATACATTTGTAGCATGTGGACACAATACATTTTTCTGACTCTGCCCTTTCATGCTTTAACATGAGTTGACCACCAAGAAGCAAAACACTCCCACAAAATCCAGTGCTCTGAAATGTCATGAACGAAATAGTGTGGGCATAAAATCTTCTTGGATGAAATGGAGAAATGTTCATGTGGAAAAATGATTTGCACAGCTCTAGCTTTATCTGGGTTCTAGGATAAATTATTTCCTGAGTACATAGCCCTTATTTTCTAGATCAACTATCTTGTAAGTATTCTGCATTGCTTTCAAACATCTTGTTCTGGAAGGTGCCTGGATTGGGGCCCAATCTAATTCTCCAATTAAATTCAATAGAACCAATGAGTTAAATGGCCATTGGATCTGGTCCTTTGAAAAAGTGTGGGTTTTTTTTTTGTTGTTTTTTTTTGTATAATGAAATTGCCTGTGTTATTTGTACTTCATAATACTTAGGTATGTTTCCTTAGAGGGCACACATGCTTCCTCTCTCTCTGTCCAAAAACATGACTAATGATCGGTTTCTAACGTTTATTATTCAGTTCAGCTCACCCTTCCTCCACGCATGTGCAGAGTTCTGAAAATCTGAACTGTCACTACAGTGGTATAATACATTGGGGTGGTTACACAGAAACTTGCAACTATCCTGGAATCTGACAAATCAAATCATGTTAATGAACCACAGCAAACAGCTCATGTTGAAACAGCTGTAAGCACAATATGCAAATCATGTTTACTGGTAGCTTGTGCACCAGAGAAATAATCTTTATATGACTGCTTTATTATTTACGGTAGTTTCGAAATTTAATTTTTGTCAACATTGACAGATGTTGTCCATGTAAATACTTGGACTGCTATATATGGAAAATGCTAAGCATATGCAGAGATCTCATGTTTGTGAGTTGATAATATGGTTGACAAATGGGTTTAACAATATCCAATCATTTCTGAGCAGTCAACTGAAATTCACCTGAGGTCTGTGGTAACAGAGTGAAGAGGAAGGTCAGAGGAATATGAATGAAGAAGAAATAAAGGAATGACTCTAGAGAGCAGTGGGTATAATAAAAGCGTGACAGGAAGATGATTAATTATATTTTAGTTAGATAATTCCCAGAGAATATATGTGCATGAGAAAAGTTTCTAACCATTCCTGTTGTAATTAAATGAGAGATACACTAATCTAGGGAAGTGCAAAGACTATTTTGTTCCTAAAGCAGCACTAATGCCCATATTAAAAATGTGTTATTTTAAATAAGCAATCCTACTCTGTGTGCATAAAGTTGGAGGAATTGAAATGCAAATGTTAGAAAGGAGAGTACACCACTGAATTAAAAAAATTAATGATCTACCCATAAAGCTGTAAATCACAACGTGTGGAATGTGAGGAATAGACTTATTAGCGGGAACAGCCTTCTCTAGAAGATACAGGGATATACCCTCAGAAAAATAATTCTTGATTTTGTACTATTTTATGTTGTGAAGAATCCCATTTGGGGCTGGTCTTGCGTTCTTTGAGTGTGCAAAATTTCTTGACTTGAGTGGATGTTTTAGGGGCAGAGAGAATGCAACATTGGGATCTTTTGATCAAAGTCTCAGGGGATATTCTTAGGTTGTGGGTTTGTTTGTTTGGGTTTTTTTTGGTAAGACTTTTTAGACACTGAGCCTGCAAAGGCTTCAGCATGTGCATATCTGTATACTTATCACATGAGTAAGGGGGGGCCATGGATCAGCGTTCATGTCACACTCAACAATACCTGGACTAGGGAAGCTAATGATTCAACCAGTGGACCAAATATGGTGATGAATCCTTGTTACATGCCACAGGAGGCACATTGCACATATGCTATGAAGAACTAGTAACATTTAAGCATGTTCTTTTGGATCAGACAATATATGTGGGTGTATCTGAACTTGTCCTCTCCTGTTGCTTGGTTCCAGGTTAGACAGCAGGCTCCAGATCTGAAAACTCAAAGCTGTTCCTTTAGCTCAAGTGTAGAGGCTTGGATTTTTGGCACTGATGGACCAGGCTTTCATTTCCAGCTCTGCAGCACATGTGAGGGAGTAGCTTCACTATAGTTAAGGTTGCAATGTTTCCCATTTAACCATATACTTTCAAAGCAAATGTTTGTATACTGAAATAAAGATAACAAAAATAATATATTTTTAAAAACAAATCTTGGACCAGAGTTAAGGTTGTTTTGATATGATGAAGTGTGTGTGTCTTTATATTTGATTTTGTTGGGAATGCAAGATGTGATGTCTTTTACTATTCATTTCCTTGCTTGCAATGCTCGGGTTTTGTAAATCATGTTTATATTGGACAACAGTGTTGTCACTTAGCAACCATAACCAGTTTCTGAAGTGAAGGTTTTGGAAATTTTGTTTAGTTCTCAATTTTCAGTTTACTGTACTAGACACGGTATGTAAGCATGATGTTTTTAAGGGCAAGATTAATTCTGCAACTGGTGCAAGCATTGTTTCTCTAGGATGCCTTGAGCTGGGTTAGTGTGCCGAAAACATCACATTTTTGTCAGTTTTGCAGTCTGACCTATCTGCTTCAATCAGACATCAACTATTATGAAACAGAGAAGCTAATAAGACTGCAGAGTTCCAAATTCTAGTCTGGGACATAGTCCCCTTGGGAATTTTTCTTCACAAAATGCACAGGCAGTAGGCTGGTCTGCCTTTGGAAGAAGAAAACAAACAGCTTTTTTTTTTTTAATTAGCTGAGAAAGAAGGGTTCTTGGGGTCATGGCAAGGAAGGTCTTATTTTTTGTTATTGCCTTGTGTTTGATTTGTTAGAAAGCCTTGAGAAAGGAACTCTGGAAGCGAGTGACTAGGAGGTTCAATCTTTTCCTTCTACAACCCCCTAAAGGTGTTCCCTTTTTAATTTATAGTTTCTTCTCAGTGCTGGGAATCTCTTCTTCAGCTCTTGGTTGATGTGTGAGACACAGTGAACTAAATGTATTTAAATGTCGCTCTTTTCCTTTTCCTCTTCTGTGGTATTCTGTCTGTGCAGTCCTTCCTCAGAACTTTGAAGAAACCATCCTGGTTACTTTGCCCCACTTTCTTGTTAAAGGGCGAAGGCACTGTGTGGTTTCAGCTCAGCTGAAGTTGCGGAAAGGCTGCTCCCTAATGACGGGAGAGGAAAAAAGCCATAGATTAGTTTATGTTTTCCCCCTTTGCAGTCCTTGGATAGAGGAAAAACTATGGTACCAGATCAGGACATTGTAGTAACCTCGTGTCGTAGTATCCATTCTAAATGAAACCTTTTATCAAAATAACTGATTTTAAAATGCTTCTGGTCCACCAACCTAGCATTGATATTACTATGAAGAGACACTTGTCCTGTTCCTTATCATTTACATCATATTAAAGTCTTGGGACTATTGCTTATAAGAAAACATGCAGGAACAACTATTATTATTTTTATTTTTAAGTGTAAATTTCCTATTGTGATCAGATGTTTATCGTCTAACAGATTTTTTAAAACATTATGATGTCAGTAGAATGAAGGAAATTTTTTTTATATCCATTATCATCCAATGAGTTAATAGGAAATAAGATTGAGGCCTAAAGTTTGCATCCATATCTGAATTTCCCCTAAAGACAGGAGATGGTTGAGCATGTGTTTAAGTATTTTGCTGAACTGGGACCTTATTTGATCATGGTGGGATGTGGACTTGTAACCTTTGGATGGGCTAGAGTTTATTTCACTGCCCTTTTCCAGTGCCTAAAAAGCCCAAGCACATGGAAACCCAGAATTCTATCATTTGAGATCTTCCGCAAGACTTGTATGGGGCCAACCTCCCCACAACCAAGTCCAAAAGAACAAAAGGAATTAACTTAATTCTTAAATACCAACATTATGAAAATCATATGATAAAGAAACATAACAATAACTTAATTCCTACAACATAACAAGGCTATTTCATAATCCACGTACGTTATCCATAAATAAAGACAACAAATTAAATCTAAACAGGTCAGTCCCCATAGAAACATAAGTAACTCAGTTCCCAAAAGCTTAGGTTGAGTTCACCTAGCCTCAGTCTTTGATGACTCAGCAGACTGTATAGATTTTGGTAAAGAGCACCACAACAATATCTTCTCTCCTCTTGTTTGCAGAAACCTCCAACTAGAATCCGTACAGACTCTTCTTCTTCCTCTGCTGAAGTCACTCAGCTAGCTAGTCAGCTAACTAATTAGCCAACCTATCAGATTAAGTATATACATTAAAAAAAAAACTCTGTTACAAAAAAATACACAATTGAGAATAGCAAAATCATATTTAAATAAGAGAAGAGTTGGTAAATCATGCTAGTTGAAACAATTGAATTAAAACAGTTTGGCTAAAATCAAAACATTCAAAGTATGCAATTAAAATAAAAGAAATTAGCTTCCCCTCCCAATTTCCCCTTTCTGTAATTAACACTGCCAGGGTTAACCAATGTCACTAACCTGCTGCAAAGTATTTCAAAATTGGGGCAGCAAAACCTAGCCTGCTTTCTGCTCCTGTGGCTCAGCTTTTCCCAATCCACACAGGTCACGTGGCCTTTTGTAACACAGCTTCCCTGACTACTTGCCCTCAATGGAGTCGAGTCCTGCTACAGGGAACCTATTGACCATGCCCCAAACTACCACACCCAATTCCAGAAAGTTCTGAGTGTGGAGTGTTAATTGTTTGTTTGCCTAGCAATGGTGACCCAGACATAACTCATTTTTATCCCTTCTCTATAGATCTCTTAAAGAGGTCTCCCTATTAGGCGTGTGGATTACAGACTCACTCCAGTGTGTATCAAGTTTATTTTCAAGATTTCTAAAGAGCAGGTATTTTTTTCTGAAGTTCTTGTTTATTTTTAATATGAAGAGTTGAATTATGATTATCTTCTCCCCCTGATCTTGTACTTCTTAATGTCATGGGCTTTATCAGCAAATTTAAAATCAAAGCAGTTCCTGTGGCTTCTTAGATTAAAGTTGAAAAATGCAGTTCAGCTGTTTATATATAAACATGCAGCAGTTATAATGAAAAAGTTACCCACAATGCCACTGTAACTATAGTAACCTGCATTCATAAAGATCTCCATTTAGCAGCGGTTAAAGCCAAATATCTATTTCTTTGAAATAAACAGTGCAGTTCCTGTAATAACAATAATAGCAAAGAAATGAAGATAATAAATAAAATAACCCAACTTGCTCATTCATGGGAGAGTGGGGAATCAAAAAGACAATACTGTAAATTGTTTTTTCTTTGATAACATTATTTTTAAAAACAGACAGTTTTACAGAGATACACAAGTGCATGCATCCATCAGGTTAAATGTATCATGCTGTGTTTATTATCCTGAATTTTACAATTACTACATATTAGAAACACCTCAAAAACCTTGGTTATAAAATAAAGTTAGATCACCAATTCAGCAATTTTCAGGTTGCTTCTTGAGTTTCCAGTCTTTGGAGCAGAATTATTTTTTTAATGTAGATTAGTTTGGTGTCAAGTTTCCTCTACAAGCTTAAATGCTGCCTACACACCTCCAAGAACAGCTGAATTCCTAAAGAATTCTCCAAACATGCTTGCAGACGAAGTCTTACAAAATGTCATAGAATCATAGGGTTAAAAGGGATCGGAAGGGTCATGTAGTCTAATCTCCTGCCAAGATGCAGGACTTGTTGTGTTTAAACCATCCAAGACAGACGGCTATCCAGTCAATACAATCGTACAGACTGAAGAGGTCTGGCTGATTAGGGCTTTAATCCTATATAGTGATTTCCCCCTAGTGCAGACTCCCTCTCTCATGGAATCTCATTCACTTCATGTCAGCAGGACTGTACATGGGTGACATGTTCTGTAGTAGCCAATCCCAATGCAAAATCAGGGTTTCAGTATGTGACAAGTCTGATTCATCAGGTACCAGAAGATGGGAGAGGAAAATAAGAAACAGAAGGAAGACAGGGAAAATGATCAGTATTTAGATAATGGCATGAAGAGTGCACTTCTAAAGTTTGAGGATGATACCAAGCTGGGATGGGTTGCAAGTGCTTTGGAGGATAGGATTAAAATTCAAAATGATCTGGACAAACGGTCTGAAGTAAATAGGGTGAAATTCAATAAGGACAAATGGAAAGTACTCCATTTAGGAAGGAATAATCAGTTGTACACATACAAAATGGGAAATGACTGCCTAGGAATGAGCTGTGCAGAATAGGATCTGGGGGTCATCATGGACCATAAGTTAAATATGACTCAACAGTGTAACTGTTGCAAAGAAAGCGAACATCATTCTGGGATGTATTAGCAGGAGTGTTGTCAGCAAGACACGAGAAGTAATTCTTCCATTCTACTCTGCGCTAATTAGGCCTCAACTGGAGTATTGTGTCCAGTTCTGGGCACCACATTTCAGGAAAGATGTGGACAAATTGGAGTAAGTTCAGAGAAGAGCAGCAACAAAGATTAAAGGTCTAGAAAACATGACCTATGAGGGAACATTGAAAAAACTGGGTTTGTTTAGTCTGGAAAAGAGAAGCCTGAGAGGGGACATAACAGTTTTCAAGTACATAGAAGATTGTTACAAGGAGGAGGGAGAAAAATTGTTCTTCTTAATCACTCTGAGGACAGGACAAGAAGCAATGGGATTAAAATGCAGCAAGGGAGGTTTAGGTTGGACATTAGGAATAAATTCCTCACTGGAATAAATTGCCCAGGGACCTTGTGGAATCTCCATCTCTGGAGATATTTAAGAGCAGGTTTGACAAACACCTGTCAGGGACGGTCTAGATAATACTTAGTCCTGCCATGAGTGCAGGGGAGTGGACTAGATGACCTCTCGAGGTCCCTTCCAGTCCTATAATTCTATGAAAAGAGAAGAATAAATGAACATAAAGTATGATCAAGTGGTAATCACTTGTTTGTGTGAGTTTTACATCCTAATAATATATCATTGTGGTATTAGATAAAAAGGAAATCCTTTTCAGTTCCATTGTTCATTGAATTTTTCACATGATTGATATATTGATTTGGTGGTCAAATTGAAAAGAATTTGGTTAGTTTAGAACCAAAACTGATTTTTTCTTGATGAAACAATACACCAAAAAAAGTCATTTGGGTCAACTTGAATCAAAGTTTTCAATTTTGTTTTTGTTTTTGTTTCCATAAATGTCAAAACCAAACTTTTTTTTTGAAAATTGTAACTCATTTTATATTCAGACAAAACTATTATGTCAAGTTTGTCTTAAATTTGCAAATAGCTTCTTTTGCCTCTGAAAATGCTTTTTTTCAGTGCATTTCCTATTTCGTGCAAAAACCAAACAAACAAAAAAAACCACCTAACCCTTTTTACAACAAAAATAATAGTAAATTAAATTTTCAGGTGAGAGTTTGAATTGTGAATTCTCAGGATATTCACTGGGCATAATTATGGAGACTGTATAATGAATGTGTCAAAGGAGCTGGTAACTTGTTTGTTTTATATGTAATTCCATATTTATTCAACAGGTTCTTTGTATGATATGTGTTTCACTTAGCGTACTCTGCCCTTTCAGCGTGCATAAAAGTTATCAGCCTAAATATATTAAATTTTGATGTAAAGACTTGTTCATGTTTAATTGGAATGAGTAATTAAGACAGGATACAGTTGATTACATGGCCATTTACAATTTTTCAAAGTATTTCAATGAAAACTACATGTATGTCATCTATTCTTAAGCAATAGAGTCCAATAACTATAATATCTCATCCCTAAAACATTCAATTCCTGTAGCATGTAGGTTGGCAAATTCCCTTCATAGCAAACTTAACTCTGTATGGGCTCAATTCTCTTTCTATATATATTGCTGTAAATCAAGGGACAATCCATGGTGTAAAAACCCGTGTGAGAAGAGAACTGGGCCCATTGTGTGTCTTGTGAACTATATATCAATAAATCCAAAGGAGCTAGTATCTAAAGTAATACAATGAATTGCAACTAATTCTGAATCTGGGGAGAAGAATATAATATCAAGTGACCAGGAAAAAGCCCTTGCTCGTGACATCCATTGCATATAAAAGTTGAATACAAAGCAATCCATAATATTAATAATAATAAGAGAGCTCAAATGAGGGTGTGAGGGTTCGTGGTGGAAACTAACATTTTAATAGAAACAGTCCACTTTCCATTAATATATATAATTCCCATCCAGTCTGAGGCAAAAATGAGAGAATGAGTAAATATATAAAGCACTTATATAAATAGAAGAACTGAAACTCAGAAGTAGGTGGCAATATGGTCAGAATGTAATAGATATAATGACGTTCTCAGCACAGAATGTAAGTAAAAAGTTGTTCCTAAATCAATAATAGACAAAAATTGCTGTACTTGTTTTCTCTCTAGTCAAATGGCTTTGTATTTCCTTTTCAATTGCAAGGAATGCAGGTTTCCATAACTACAAAGAATTATCAAATCTCTCTCTATTTGTATAATTTCTGAATATCTGTAGACAAACAGCTGAAATTTGTCTTTCACTTCCACTCCAACTTGGAAGCTGCTACATCAGTTGTAAATGTGAATCCCCTGGTTGTGTTCATGAATAGCTGGTTCCACATTATCTAAGCTTATGCTACCTAGATACAAAGTAAAAAGACTGAGATGCCAGAAGGCCAGGTAAGTCTGGGTCAGAACTAGAGAGCGTGGATATATCATCCTATATATTGCACTTCAAGAAGGTACCCACCTATATAAACCAAATACCAAGGGTTGATCCGGTGTTTGGCCTGCTTTTATGTAGATTGCCTTCGGATTATCTGCTCTTATTGCTTTCATAGCTTCTGATGGCCTTTCTGAGGGGAATAGGTATCTTTGGCACAGCTCTGTCCCTATCTTTCAGGTTTGGCTCATAGTATACTGCTAATTATACTTCTTCAAGGATCTACCCTTGGTGTTACTGTGTTTAAATTCTGTCTATAGTGTTTTCATCCATCTACCACACAATACAAAAGGATGTTCCAATCTGACAGCCAGCACTCACATGATTTCTCCACAAAATTTGAACAGATTTCAGTTGGACAGTTCACCTGCATAAGGGCTGCAGAGTCAGACTGATGTTTTGCACTGTTTTGGACATATTACTCATACGTATACATCCTTCCCAGCTAAAATGCAGCAAATGTAATCATTCACTTGCTTTTGTCACAGCCTTAACTGCTGTTCATTCCTGGATGAGTTGGAATTGCCCAAATTAAGTGGGGTTAATTAAGATATCCATAGGTTTCACTAATGTTGCCAATCTCTGATTCTGCTTAACCGCTGAGAACTTTGTAGATAATTTACACATTACTCACTCAATGTATTTAGGTCTCTTTCTATTCTTGTGTAATGTTCATAAGTAGAGCTGGTCAATAAATGGGAAAAGATTTTAAAAAATTATGATTCTCTCTCATACACACACACACATACACACCCCTACACACCTTTTGAGCAAATTTCAAAGTGTCAGTAAAAGAATCCAAATTTGAAATTTGAATTCTACCCAGGAGTTGATCATTTTCTCAAATGTATTGTTTAATAAATCTGAAGAGACAAAAGTCTGAATGCTTTTGTAGTGTAATGACTCAGCCATTCCCAGTCTCTATTCAAGAATGGTTTGAATCTATTTTCTTATGATAATTATCCTTACACCTCTTGTCAACTGTCTGTAATTGACCATCTTGATTATCACTACAAAAGTTTTTTTTTCCTTCTAATAACAGGTCATCTTAATTAATTAGCCTCTTAGAGCTGGTGTGGCATCTTCTCTGTATGTGTATGTATACTCTTCTTATATGTTCCATTCTATACATCCGAAGAAGTGGGCTGTAGCCCACGAAAGCTTATGCTCAAATAAATGTGTTAGTCTCTAAGGTGCCACAAGTTCCCCCCTTTCTTTTTGCAGATACAGACTAACACGGCTGCTACTCTGAAAGCTTACTTTATAACTACATTTAAGTGAAACTCAATGGAATTGTATGCTGTAACTTTTTTGTTCTACAGAATGCAGAAAGAATATATGCCTTTCTTTCTAGGCAGAAAATTTATTTTATTTAAACTAGCTTGTAATCATCAGTCCAGTTTTTGTGTTTTGTTTAATATGTCCCGTGAAGGAGTGTGGAGGGAACTGTATAAATCAAATGTATATTTTATCCTGTTTACACTGTGCCTCTAGCAGATTGGAACTAGAGAAGAGCAGCATGAAGGCTGTTGGCCCTCCTACCAAACATCATTAGATTACTAAGGATGACTTTTGTTAGTCTTCTAATCGCTTAGAACTTTCTTGTCAAACTAGATTAGCCGCTGTTCAGGTTCTATTAGATTTAAGCTTCCCTTGCATATAGTTCACTTAAGTGTGGATATGTAGAAATCTTTTTTCCCAGGTGACCTCTGTTCTACTGCTTATAGATCCTTCTTCCTTTAGTCAAGTACAATTAGCAGAGTGTATGCTATGGGGAAGGTCTAAGTATCTTGTACACTTAGTTCTACTATGGGAACCATTGGTTATTCATTACTGACTTCTCCTTGTAACCTTTGAATCGGTTGTAGTGTTCACTCTGTGTTCAGAACTGTGGCTCTGCATTATTCTGAGCAATCACATCTATTAGCTCCAGAAAAAGAGTACCTTTTAGCCAATTAGATTCCCTAGTAGGGTTGCCAACCCTCCAGGATTTTCCTGGAGTCTCCAGGAATTAAAGATTAATCTTTAATTAAAGATTATGTCCTATGATGAAACCTCCAGGAATACGTCCAACCAAAATTGGCAACGCTTTTCCCTACTAGGAAAAACTAGTCCTTTGCTTTTCATTTATTCCCTGTTGTCTTTTACCTGTATGCTTTTCATTTATTCCCTGTTGTCTTTTACCTGTATATATATATATATATACATATACATACACACACACACATTTTTGGTTAAGAAATAAGTAAGGTAGAACCCAGTCCTGCAAATCCTTACTCCTGTAAGTAGACCTTACTCTAACTAGTAGTCCCACTAGAGTCAATAAGAATACTTGAGAGTATAAGGATGACTTCCATGAGTAAATCTTTACAAGATTGGTCCACAGTTTGTGCAATACGTCTGCAGTCACTAAGAAGACTAAACCGAATATTAACACTTGAGGAGAAAAGTATAGTGTCATAAATGTCTTGAACTTCAATGCTTTGGGGTGGGAATTTCAAATGCACATAGCATTTGTTAGTTTAGCTCTGCTCCTGTTGAAGGTGAGGGGAGATTTACCATTGACTTTAACAGGAGCAGAGCTAGACCAGGGCTTCTAAAAATCCCACCCTTACCTTTGACATTTTAGTTTCCCATGGAACTCTGCAGTTCCTAACAATGGCGGTTTCTCATTGATAACTAGAGCTAAATGGAATATTTCATCAATTTCATTTTGGAGAAATATGCTGGTTGGTTTGAAGTTGCCATGAAACTTACTTCAGGAACAAAGAATTTTGAAGCCTCAAAAATTGCTATAAAACAGAATTGTGGTCCTCTAGTGAGCCTCTACCCAAGGAGGGAAGGGTGTTAAGGTCTGGCCTGCTCCCACTGATATCACTGGTAAAACTGTCCCTAAAATAGGTCTATTTCCTTGCGAGAATTTGCAGTACAGATTTAAGCATCTGAAATGCATGTAAATGTTTTATGTCCATAAATAAAGGGGCTTTGTCTCTCAGGCATGTTACGCATATTATATATACATGTGAGAGATGCATTCAAAGGATGCAACTGCTACTGTGTTATGCACCCACCTCAGGGAGTTGTTTCTGGAAATATGGGATAGGTGCCACTGGGCACAGGTATTGCAACTGTTTTAAGGAGTGCTGTGTGTTTTGTCTTGCAGCAGAATACACAAACCAGGCTGCTTACTGCAAACATTCCTCCTGGACTATTTACCCAAGAAATAGTGCATTTCTCCATGCTAGCTGGACCTACTGCCATCAGGGGGGACAATATTGGACCAAGGAGAGAGATGTTTACTTCATGGCTGCAAAATGCAGATAATAGTGGCTAAACTGAACTTTAAAGTTAAGCCACATATTAAAATATTTTTCTTCTGTTTTAAGCATAAAGTCCTGTTGAAAATAAGATTTTCACATCTTAATTGTAATACAGAATGTGTCTTATTCTTCCTATGCTTGAGATAGCAAGGCAATTTCAGAACTGCCTTCAGGACATTCACCACTTAAATATTTAATCTAACGGGGAAAATTCCCACAGTACTTCTCTTTATCACTTAGTTCTATAGAGAACAAAAGCTCCAACCTTATATGATCTGATATTATTTCCATTATTGGTACACCTCTACCCCAATATAATGCTGTCCTCGGGACCCAAAAAATCTTACCATGTTATATCGAACTTGCTTTGATCCACCGGAGTGTGCAGCCCCGCCCCCCCGGAGCACTGCTTTACTGCGTTATATCTGAATTCATGTTATATCGGGCCATGTTATATCGGGATAGAGGTGTATTCTGCTGTAGGCAAGTATCCTTCAAGAGGTAAAATCCACTTCTCCTCTGTTCAGCGAGTTAAGTGTCACAAAAGCCCAATCTGTCCTATATGCTGGAGATACCTTGTAATCAGTTGAGAAATTAATAACAATAATTTTACCTCATAGTGTATAGAGGCTTTAAGATGTAATATAAAATTCATCTGTAGCCTGGGGTATCTTTTGCTTCATGAGACTGTTAGAATCGAATGAATTTTTCTACAGATTTAAAAGATAGAAAAGTGTGTGTGTGTGTACTGCATGTGTGTATACATACTGCATGCACACACTTCCTCTGTCTACACTCACCCTGATTTTATCATTTAACTGTATTCTAGAGCAACCTGTTAAGTAATGGGATGACACAAACAATTCACTCCTATGCAGTCCATAAGTATTTGGAGTCTGATCACTGGATATGAAAATAAAAGTAAACATGTACTTGCATATTAAGCAAAGTTTTATATTTTGTCAATAATGTCTCAACGTTGTTATGCAACAATAGCTACCATCTCAGAGTGATAAAACAGCCAGATAAGAAGCTGTAGATGGCATGCACTATAATATGCCAAACTACAAGATACTCGCTATTTATAATTGAAGAGTATTATATTATATTATATTGTGCCTTCATTCTGATACAGAAAGGATCTCTTGATGATAGCAGACAAAATCCTGATGTCTTAATTCAATCCTGACTGAGCAAAAATCCCATTGATTTCATTGCTTCAGTAAGGACTACATGATTTTATCCATCATGCATGATATCATAATTGTATGAATATGGATTTATTTTTATTTAAAAAAAAAAAAATTCCCCTCTCACCCCTATGGGTGGTATGTGTCTTCCTCAACCTCGGGTCCTCTACCAGAGGCCTGGGAGTTTGAGGGTTCTGCACAGTATCTTAGCTGTTCCTAGCACTGCACTCTTCTGGACAGAGAGCTCTGATGTTGTTCCTGGGATCTGTTGGAGCCACTCACCCAGCTTAGGAGTCACAGCCCCGAGCTCATATCACCACTGGACCACTTTGGCTTCACTTTCCACACATCCTCTCTAGTTCGCTCTTTCAGGCCTGGTACTTCTCCAGCTTCTCATATTCCCTTCTTCCTGATGTTGCTGTTCACTTGGCCTGCTATATCTATCTACCACAGCTGTCTTCTGGTCCTTGTCTATTACCACTATGTCTGGTTGATTGGCCCAGTACCTGCCTGTCCGTCTGGATCTGAAGTCCAACAGGATATTAGCCTGCTATTCTCCATCAACCTTCTGTGAAATCTCCATCTGGTCTTGGAGGGTCTAGCCATACGCTGTGCAGATGTTCCTGTACACATGCAGCCACTTGGTTGTGCGTTCAGTGTATGCTGTTTTTCCTGCCTGCAATTCTTACATCCTGCCACTATGTGTTGGATCTGTCCTCGAGGCCTCTCTGCACAGTCTGCACTTGTCCTCGTCCTACATGTGGGTAGACACCCCTGCTTCAATGGATTGGCTGCTCATGTGCTGTTTCTGTGCTGCTATTGATGAGTGCTCAGAGCTGTCTTTTAGTCCAGCCTTTCCAGCCACTGGTAGCTTTCCCAGTTGTCAGCCACCTCAGCGTATCTGTCGATATAATACGATCATGGAGGTCTTGTTTGCCATGACTCTTCTGATCTTGGTCTTGCCTCCCTATGTTGCTGCTGCCTCAGGCATTCTCTCAGCAGCTCATATTGGGGCCATCTTACTGATGTATCCTGGATTGTTCGGGTTTCATCCAGGACGTGGCATGGAGGGTCACAAGCCCACGCCGCATCTTTCCGCTGGTAAAATACAGTCTCTGGTGTTGGACTTGGGGTGAAATGCTCTATGATTGTGAGGAGCTTCCGGCTGTTTTCACATCGGCGAGCTTCATGTTCCTTTGGGCCACTCACTATTACGGCAGGGTTCTGATGAATGGCAGGGGTATCTATTGATGGCATGGATTCTTATTTTTCCACTGAGCTGGCTCTTCAGGACCTGTCTTATCCTTTGGTGATATGTGGATGTTGCTGTCTTCCTTGCCCTCCTCATCATGGTTCCATGTACTGGGGGCGCCAAGGTATTTGTAGCTAGTCGTATGTCTGCTATGGTGTCTGCTTGGTAGTTCACCCATTAGTCTTGACTACCTTCCTCTCTTCAGACCATCTGGCACACTTGCTCCATCGAATGACATCCGAATCTCTCATGTAAGATCCGCTAGGTTGGATTAGTAGGTCAAAGTCTCGTTCATTCTTACATACAGCTTGATGTCATCATGATTAGAGGCGGGGCGATGGTATTCCACTCTGAACCTGTACCCGTTCTCAGTCCTTGTGGATTATCTGTGCTGAGGGTTTAAGCATATGCAGAACGCACGTGGACAGTGCAGATCACCTTGGTATATGCCACATTTGCTGCACTTTGCAACTGCCTTGAGTTGACTGTAGTGTTGTCTTCCATAGTCCATTGAGTTCTTGAGAAGGTCGCCTTAGTAGTCTTGTTTGTACTTTGATATTAGGCAGACATTCACGAGGTCACGTGTGCGGCTTGAGTCGTAGCCAGGGTGGGCGGAGCCCCGGGTGGGGGCCTATCTGTAGTACAGTTGTGCTAGATGGTCTGTCTAGAGCTTGAGATCTTGGCGACTGCTCTATCTATGAGCAATCTGGTGTTTTGAGCCGCTGGTGTTGTCCCAATGCTCTCGAGCTTTGCTCATGTGACTGCCATGGGCCTGTAGCTTTGCGGCTTATGATGCCGTGAATGGACTTTTCATGCTGTGGGAGGAAGTTATTGCGTAGATGGACGGTTCTGTCCCTTGCAGGGTCTTTCATGATCAGCACTGCCTTCTTGTGTAGCCAGTATTGGGTGGGAGACTGCTGCTAGCAGCTGGTTCATCTGTGCTGCTAGGCGTTCATGACGCTGTTATTTTTTAGCCATAGTGTGGATCATGTCTGGTCCATGTGCTGTCAGTTCTTCAATGTATTGACCGCTGCTGGATGTCTTCTACTGTGATGGTGCTGAATGTCTGTTACTGGGAGCATTGCTGTGCTCTGTTCTCAGGTCTGCAGCACTTTGCACGGTTAGAGTCTTCTCTTTCTCCATATGTGTTTTCCAGTACTGCTTTAGTTTCTGCGTGGTGTCTCTGGCTGTTTTGTCTTGTATGCACTGCAGTTGGATACACTTGGATTGTCTTCTGGAGAACACAGATTTACTTTTTTGCCTCTGTTTCCTAGTGTAATCCTTAGCTGGTAGCCAGTGCCTGTGAGCTTTGTTTAGCAGTCCTCTAGGCGCTTCAGATGAGTCAGGCCCTTGTAATTTTTCAGTAGAAAGTCGTATCCTTAATCTCTTACCCTTCTGTAGTTCACCAGATGACTACCTTCTCGGTCCGAGTGTTGATCTTATCCTCCACCTCATTTTTCCAGGTGGTACTATCGTTGTTCTTCTTGAATCGTATACCAAGTTATCTCCAGGATTACAGAGGTGTAGCCGTATACCAGTTCCATTGTTGAGTTATCTTAGTATAGGGATGTCATGAGGGCTCTATTGGCATCTTCTAATTACTATTATCGATGGTACTTCTCCAATGAGCATGGTTAATGGGTTCGAGGATTGACTGAGCTATCTTGCTTCATGATCTTATGGTCATATCAGTGCTGCTCTGCAATGGAGGGGGTGGCAGTGAAGAGCTTCAGGTGTGGGCTGCACATCCACTTGTTCTTCCAGGTCTTCTTGAGTCTGGGATGTAATGTGGAGTTGGTCTATCTCAAGCTGTGAGAGCAACTTCCTCTTTACTATGTTGAAGCGTTGGGTAACTAGCTGTTTCTCAGTAAGTGTGGATGTAGATTATATATATAATTTTAAAGAAGCAGGATTCAGAAAGTTTCTCAGTCATTGATCACTTGTAGACACAGAATGAGATTCTAGAGAAGACTGCTGAATCCTGTAGCACAAAAGTCAACTTATGGACTGTGAAAAGAAGTTACAAAATCAAATCGAAACTTTGAAAGTGATAGGGAGACCCTGTCACTAAAACACATTGCTTTCTGTCTGGAAAACATCTTTGGAGAGCTTGTTTGTCAAGAAAGGCACCTTGAAATAAACAGAGTTGCTGAGTCACCACATGTTTGCAGATGACACTATTTGTCTTTGATGAAACAAAATAGATATAGAATTGAACACCAAAAATAAGAAATTGTGATGTAGGAGACCTAGCCAAAAGGCTCATATCAGTGCAACTGAACAAGAAGAGAAATCACAGAATATGTCAAAGAATTGGAATTTGTTAATGTGATCTAAGATGTCCCTCGTATTAAACAAGGTGAAGAGAGGAATCAAGGCTGAAAGAATAAAAGGCTGAACAGTATCGCAAAGAGCAAGTTCCCTTTCTTTTCAAAGTCTTCCAGAGCTGTGTTCTCCTAGTTGTGATATGTGGAGAAGTAACATAGAAACATGTCAAGTTGTAACCTTGACTTCACATGAGCAGATAAAACAATACACTAAGCTGAAGGCTAATTAACTGCAAAATGTGACTAAGGTAAAATGGCAATGATCTAAACTTCTCCTTAAAAGAAGAGATGACTACAATTACAGTGATTTTTAGGATCTTATCCAACCCCCATTGAAGTCAATGAAAAGATTAGACAATGGGTAGTAATATATGAAAGCAGTGAGGAAAGAAAGCAAAATAAATTGCCACTTTGCTGAATGTTGTGGTTTGACAGGCAAAGGTATGCTTGTGATGACTCTCTACAGTAGTGGTACTTGGTATATTTTGCTTGAACTAGCTAGTTGAATATTTTGATATATATTAACATAAAATCATTTCTCCAAAAATTAGATTTGATTGTATAAATCATCTGCCTAACCAATTGAATTGAACAAGATTATCTTAATGACTTTTGAGTAGGAACCCACACTCAACTGCTCAGAGCGATCAGAACCAGATAAAATTAGTAAAGTCAAATATAATGACTGACACAAGCAAATAAAGATAATGACTGACAAACAAATGCTTTAGAAAAACAGATTCCTCTATCTGACATGTTGACATTCTAAACTAAGGTCTGCAAAGACACTAGAAGAGAACTGAGCAGAAGTACAAAATTGTGACAGAAAAAGTGAATAACTCCTAAGCTAGCTGTTTAGTTAATGGAAATGTTAACTCCGGATCCCAGAACCTTAGCTGATGGAAAGGGGTGTAGTTCCATTGAAGTCAAAATAGCTATGTCATATTATGCCACTTAAGATATTGGCTCAAATTCTTGCCTTTTGCTCAAAAGAGAGAGAATAGAACAGCAAGTCCATGATTCATTAGGTCTAACAACCTTAATTAGCATAAGCATAGATATGTAGATCTAGAAGGAGGACCCTGAGAGGTCAAATCCAGCTCCCCACACTGAGGCAGGACCATCCCTGACAAGTGTTCGCCCAGCCTGTTCTTAAGAACCTCCATTGATGGGGATTCCACAACCTCCCTTGAAAGCCTATTCCAGAACTTAACCCTATCCTTATTGTTACAAAACTTTTCCTAATATCCAACTTAAATCTTCCTTGCTGCAGATAAAGCCCATTACTTCTTGTCCTACCTTCAGTGGACATGGAGAACAATTGATCACCGACCTCTTCGTAACAGCCCTTAACGTATCTGAAGACTGTGTCAGATCTCCCCTCAGTTGTATTTTCTCAAAACTAAACATGCCGATCTTTTTAACCTTGCCAGATAGATCAGGTTTTAATTACTTTTGTTGCTCTCCTCTTCTCTCTTCCAATTTGTCCACATCTTTCCTAAAATTTGGTGCCCAGATTTGGACACAGTGCTCCAGCTGAGGTCTCACCAGTGCCAAATAGAGAGGGACAGTTTTCCTCATACAACATATTCACCACTGGAACACCTCCTTCTGACTATGTCTGGGCATTAGCTCTGAGCAGCCAATGCCTATTCCTTTGATTGCACTCTGTCACTTTCTGTCTCACTCTCTCAGGACTCAGCTGCTCCTGTTTGTGGCTTGGCCCTCCAGTCAGATCATTGTAGTTTTCTCCTTCCAGGGGAGCAAGTTGGTCAGTGCCTCAAAGTTTCTCGGGATCCACTGTCTCCAGCAGGCTTCTCTTTCTCTGACCCTTAAGAGTGCCGCTTCCTCAGTGGCTGGTAGGGGCCTGCCCTCTGTGCTGGGTTCCAGCCTAGGGATCCAGAACAAGGAGTCAAAGTCAGCACACACTGTCCACAACCTTACTGCTGTATCCCTGAGTTACTTCCTACCATATCTTCTCATCCTGAGAGTGACTGCAGATACACGCTCTCTGCCCATCCCCCTCTTCTCTCAGCTACTGCACTTACTCATAGACTCATAGACTCATAGGTCAGAAGGGACCAACATGATCATCTAGTCTGACCTCCTGCACAAAGCAGGCCACAGAACCCTACCCATCCACTTCTATAAAAACCCCTAACCTATGTCCGAGTTATTGAAGTCTTCAAATTGTGGTTTGAAGACCTCAAGCAGAGAATCCACCAGCAAGTGACCCATGCCTCTGGTGCAGGGGAAGGCAGCAAAAAACCTCCAGAGCGTCAGCCAATCTGCCCGGAGGAAATTCCTTCCCGACTCCAAATATATGCGATCAGCTAAACCCTGAGCATGTGGCAAGGCTCCGCAGCCAGCAGTCAGGAAAGAATTCTCTGCAGTAACTCTGATCCCATCCCATCCAACATCCCATGCGCAGACCATTGAGCAGACCTATCTGCTGATAATCCAAGGACAATGCCAAAATTAAACTATCCTATCTCCATATCATCCCTGTTCCATAAACTTATCAAGCTTTAGTCTTAAAGCCAGCTATGTCTTTTGCCCCACTACTCCCCTCGGAAGGCTGTTCCAACTTCACTCCTCTAATGTTAGAAACCTTCGTCTAACGTTTCAAGCCTGAACTTCCTAGTGTCCAGTTTGACCCATTCGTCCTGTGTCTACATTAGTACTAAGCTTAAATAATTCCTCTCCCTCCCTAACGTTAATCCCCCTGATATATTTATATAGAGCAAGCATATCCCCCCGGAGTCTTCTTTTGGTTAGGCTAAACAAGCCAAGCTCTTTATACAGGCCCTCTTGTTCCTGTCCAGCTGAGCTTCCTCTTTAATCCTCATTGCTCCCTGGCTCCTCCTCCAGGTGCAGGCTAGGCAGTTAACTGGCCCGCTAGCCATCTTAACCCCTCAGGCTTTTTGTAGGGCGGACACCCAACACAACCCCCCCTGAGTGATATTAGTCTTTTTTACAACTGCATCACGTAGTTGACTTGCATTCAATTTGTGATCCAATATAACTCCTGGATCCTTTTCTTCAGTACTACTACCTAGCCAGTTATTCCCTTTTTGTAGTTGTGCATTTGATTTTTCTTTTCCAAGTGATGTACTTTGCACTTGTTTTTTATTGAATTTCAGACCAATCCTCGAATTTGTCAAGGGCATTTTGAATTCTAATCCTGCCCTCCAGTGTGCTTGCAAACTCTCCCAGCTTGGTGTCAACTGCAAATTTTATAAGCATACTTTCCATTCCATTATCCAAGTCATTAATGAAAATTATTGAATAGTATCAGACCCAGGACTTGCCCCTACAGGATTGCACTAGATACACCCTCCCAGTTTGACTGCAAACCATTGATAACAACTCTCTGAATACAGTCTCTCAGTCAGTTGTGTACTCTCCATACAGTAATTTCATTTAGAATAGATTTCCCTAGTTTGCCATTGAGAGATTCTCCAAAGCTTTACAAAAATCAATATGCATCACATCTCCAGCTTCCCCGCTCCCATCCACTAGGTCAGCAATACTGCCAAAAAGAAAGTTAGGTTGGTTTGGCATAACTAGTGGACACACCTGTGCTGGCTATTACTTACTGTTAGCAAATACGTACATGTTAGCGTATACTATACCTATGTTAATAAGTGTATGGTATTTACATAATATAGTGTGTGTGTTGGGGAAAATCAGGAATCTCACAACACTTTGCAATGCTGATGTCAGGAAATGCATCAAAGACAAAATACATTCGTGTTTCACCCTGGTACAAGTTGGGGAGGTACTTTCATGAACTGGTACCTGGAATGCTAGTGTCCAAAACAAAGATAAGGAAGTTATAGAAAACCAAGTTAAGGAACAGGTAGAAACTGGTGGGCTGAATTTTAGTGACATATAGAAAGTTTTGTAATTTGTAAAACCGCACTGTACATAGCGCTAGCTGAAATGAGTATCTTCAAAGCACACCTTCTATTTAAGGTGAACACGCTGTGAGAATTTCCTTTCCAGAAGAAGGCTATGTATGTTTCCTTTTTGTATTGTACTGTTGTCTTTTTAGACCAGTGGTCTCCAAACTTTTTTTGATTGCACACCCCATCAGTAAAAAAATGTTGAGCACGCACCCCCTGCTGTGCTGGCTCTACCATTTTTGCTGAAGCTCCACCAAAAAAAAAAAAAAAAAGCTACTCAAACCCCTCCCCGAACTGCTGAAGCAAAAAAAAAAAAAAAAAAGTGTTCCTCCTGCCGCGCACACCCAAGGATCCTCTTACCCTCTGGGGTGTGCGCACCCCACTTTGGAGACCACTGTTTTAGACAACATATTTGGCTAAGCTTGGTTATTTGTTCTCTTGAACATTTTTAACAATGAACCGTGAGTCAAGACAAACAATTGGCCAAACCTTTGAGTTAATGAACCTGTGAGTTTGTTAGTCTGCTTTTTTGAAATCTATTTTCCTTGTTCTGCCTTCTTCCTTCCTTAGAAATATGAAATCTATCATTTCATCATCACTTTCACCAAAATTGCCCTCCTCCTTCAGATTTACAACACATTCCTCCTTGTTGGTCAGAATAAAGTCTAAAATCGCTGTCCCCCAGTCACTTCCTCCACTTTTTGAAACACATTGGCCCAAGAATGTTCTAATACACTCCAAGAAATTGTTAGAACTTTTCTGTTTTGCCATATTACTTTAACTACTCACACATCTGTTGGAAAAGTCCCTCATTACTATCGAGTCTTGTGTTTTGGATAAACTTTAGCCACCTCCTCCTCCTGATTTGGTGGCCTACGGTAGACCCTTATGTCACCCCTATTTTGCCACCCCCTTATCTTTACCTATAGACTTTAGGTCATCACTTTGGCCATTACATTTGTGGGAGGGAGCAAGAAAACTGATGGACTTATGTGAATTTAGTATTCACTTGGTGACCCAAAACTATTGCCAAAACCTGATATTTTCTTCTAGAAAGTGATCTGTGTACTTAATTTCTTGACCAGCTTGCAAATCACATGTAAATATCAGAATATGCCAGATGACATTATGAAGATTACTCAAGCACAGAGGTCCTAAACAAGTTACTACAGCCTGTGATGATTTTTAGCTGTAGAGAAGACATCTACTTGGTTTCCTCTTATTTCCTAACTATGATAGCAAATGAAAGAAGAGTGCTCATCTTGGTAGATACATCAAGCTGCCAGCTACGCTGCACAGATTTTTTTGATACAGTGAGTGACTTTTTAGGAACAACCTGAAATTAATCTATATCTTGCATGCAAAACCTGAGTTTGAAGCTATTAGGTTTCCATCAGATGCCTAAGTTTGAGCTATACTGCCATGTGTGTTTGTTTATACCCTTCAACTGGCATTAGAAATACACCGTTTAAACACAGAATAGGTCAGGCCCAAGTCAGCACATGATATTTCAAATCTCTCTCATTCCCTTTCTTTTGATTTTCAAAGAAGAGGCTTGTAAGAATGGAGTCACATTCGGGCTCTTGTTTTTTAGGTAAAAGTAGATAATATCCCTTTGGCACTTTATTGATTACCCTCTTCTTATCTCCTCCTACTTGCTCTGTTGAACAAATATAATGCAGCCTATTGTGGCATGAAAGCTGTAATAATAATGTCCATTTGGTGGCTTGAAAATAGATTTCTCTTGCTTTAATAGAATTGGTGGTTCTAAAATGGGTATGTGGGTAAGTACTCAATTTTGTATTTATAGCAACTACTTGCTGCATAATCTGGCTTTTCAGAACAGAGCTCCAGGAGAGGTCAATATTCAGGAACAATTGTTGGACAATTCTAAAGATTGAAATGAATTAGAGGAACAGCAGGAAAGTAATAAATAAGAGAAGAGGACGAGTCACTGGGAAAATGGTATGGTGCTCCAGTTACAGGGAAGTCTGCTTCCAAAATATTAACACCTTGTGATCCATCCCAAAGTATCTCCCAAAAGACACAAACACAGGACCAGATTTTGACCTCAGTTGGTGCACAGATACTGCAGTGGCTGACATCTTTATAAATACCATTGATATGTCCATAATAGCTAGGTAATGAAAATAGAGTCATTCCACTGAGCTCACTAGGAGAAGCTCAATGCATGAGCTCACTGGGACAGATCCTCAGCTGCTGTAAATCATTTTCATTCCATTGATGTCAGTGGAGTTATGCCAGTTTACACCAGTTGAGGATCTAGTCCGTGATACCTGACAAAGTCAAGTGGAAAGTCACAGGTATGAAAGTACCACAAGTATCCACAATTTAGTGTCTTTCGGCAACTTCCAGTTTCCTGTAAAAAAAAAAAACAAACCAGTTAAAAGTAATTTCAGACTTTTTGTTAAGATTATAGCCTTCCCCACATAAATCAATGCATTGCCCTGTTAAGTCAGCCAGGCAGAAAACAGTCTTCAGCCAGACAAACAATGGCTTTGTTAAAGAAAATGGACTGAATTCAAGGTAGCACAGAAATGATGCTTTGGACCACAATTCTATCCTTAATAGACACCATCTAGAAGGATTACACGCAGTTCTCCACTAGCCCACCAGATGCTCTAGGATTTCCAAAATTGGGAATTTTGGTAATGCCACTACAAGAGACCCATTCTCCCCTTCCCTTGGAAGGGGGGTACAAGGGCCAGGATAGATGAACTGGGTTTCTCTATGGTTGTTCAATGTGGATCACTCAGATCATTCTTCAATAATCTGATATGATAATTTGGGTCAGGCCTTCTCCATACTATGTTTTTCGTGGTAGGTGACGTGATCCCCTTGTGTTTATACAGCATATTTCCAAAACTGCATGTGTTGAGTTATGCACACACTTTATCACATGCATTCAAACCCTGATTTGTGAATGTGCATAGTTTCTGCTTGCACAAATCAGGGTTTGCGTGTGTCAGTGTTTCTCAACCCACAGGCTGTTTGTGGTCCAATCAGCATACAGCTGTGGCCCATGTGGCATCCTCAGGGCCATATAGGCAGTATACAAATTGTGCAGATGTGGCCCACACAACACGTAGAGGCCACATATGTGGCCAACAATGATAAATAGGTTGAGAACTACTCCGTGTGTTCACAGGAGTTTAAGGGAGAACACTAATACAGATGGCCAGCACAAAGCCTATGCATCATTTTTGTCCTCAAAATAGGGTTGAAGTTTGACATAAGGTGTATACGCCTTGTGCTGGTCCTCTGCATGGGATGGATTTCATCTTACATGCACAAGTCAGATTTATGCAAAAGGGTTTATTCAATTTAGTTCACTCATCTTCCTTGTGGAAAGCTAATCCCATAACCTATAACTGCAGGGTTACTTACATATTCTTCTGAAGCATATGGTCAAAGCAGGCTTTAGCATGGGTTTATAAGTGCAGTTGCACCTACAGAACATGGGGTCACAGCAACCAGCAATGGGTGGTATTTTGATCTGACACATGGCACTGCAACCTCAATCAAATTTGGCCTGTCTGCTAGTCTGTCATGAGGGGGGCAGCTGGGCCAAGCTTGTGTCATGCTACAACTTCATGTACCAGGTTGCACCTCAAATGTGGCCTGGCCACCACTCCATCATGATGGCGAGGCAGCCAAGTGAAACTGAACGCTACTGAGACCCCATGCAACAGGTCACAACACCTTGAGCGGGGACCTGGGCCTAGCCCTATGGGACAGAAGCCGCTCGGAGGTGAGTGCAGGGAAGGGTCACCCTTCAAATCCACTCTCCCCCATACTACCCCTCTGCATCCATTGAATCAGGAGACTACATTCATCTCTGCGATGGCACTGGCCACTGTTGGAGACCCCAGTGTTACCAGCTCCACGTAGCAGGAAGTCACCAGACAAACCCCAAAGATTCACTAGATGTAGCTGTTTAAACACTCAAAAAGAGTCAAAAATGTCACTAAACAAAATGTCCAGAGAGAGTCAATATTACGTCTCAGCTGAGTATGTCCTCAGAAAGAATCTCATTCCAGGGCTTCTTGGGCTGAGATCACTACAATCTGCAGGCAAGAAAAAGACCTTTGTGACGGCTAATTAAATATTATGCTAAAATCAGGTGCACTTTGGAGAGCAAAGCATGTTAGCCAGGGCTTGTTTATAGCCAAATGTGTTCTTTCTCACTGCTCCATAGTAGGGAGCACATCCTGTGATGCAGGGAAAGATGGCTAATGAAGTGGGCAGTGTTGGGGAGGCAAGTAAGCCACTGAAGAGAGCCACATAGATGGAAGATGGGGTGAGATGAGACAGGGCCATGTGCCCCAATGGGGTAGGGGGCACCGTGCCTCCAGGGAGGAAGCCCTTACTACATGATCAAAGGTGGAGCTACGTTGATTTCGGCTCCCTTTTACTCCTTCCGCCTTAGTTGCCCAGCTCTTTTCAGAAATCAAACTCTGGAAACAGGAGGAAGAGGTCCAGCTAGCAGATTTTTGTTTTTAAATCTACTTTCTTGGCTCCCTGCAGTACTGAGCACAGGTCAGGTGAAATACCTTCTTTCCTGCCAGCTCTGGGCCCTCCCTTTCGGTAACCTATGCATTCAAATCCAGGCTGGCGAGAAAGGGAGAACTGGCAACCCCAGCCGACCTGGGCTGCAGTGGAATGAGGATATTTTGCAGGTTTAAGTATGTGCAGTGCTTAATTTGTGCTGAAAGAGGTGCCAGCTGCCCTCAGTCCTGGCAATCCCCTGCACAAATTAAGCACTGCCCAGAGGTGCTGGGGCTCTGACCTGCCAAATGTGTCTGATTGGTAGGAAGGACCCTCTGCTTTGGGGACTAATGAATATTCCCCCTTTAATCATGTGTGTTTCTTTTATAAGCAACACCACATTATTGCACCAGTGGGTTTTTGTTTGTTGTGCTTTTAATTACAATGATTTGATCCAGAGGGGAAGTAAAAGAGGAGGATTTACAAATCTCAGCTGTACAGACTTTGCTGTTTGTCTAATTGAGAGTCCAATTTCCACCTAATTAAGGGGGCCTGGCTGCAATGGCAGAATCTTCCCTGGCCCTGATTAAATGCTCTCCCCCTCTCCAAGCCTAGTCAGCTGAGGGCTTAAAGTTTGTCTGTGCACTAGTGGTCTTCTGCTTGTTGGGAACAGTATTCTGTACACTGCAGCCCAGATCGGCCAGGTTGGTTAATTTCAGCCAAGAACACATCTGTCGAAAAACAAGCTGCTCTCTCCAAAGTAAAAAGAACGAGGAGTGCTTGTGGCACCTTAGAGACTAACAAATTTATTTGGGCATAAGCTTTCATGGGCTAAAACCCACTTCATCAGACCCACAAAAGCTCATGCTGAAATAAATTTGTTAGTCTCTAACAAAGTACTCTTCATTCTTTTTGCTGATACAGACTAACACGGCTACCACTCTGAAACCTCTCTCCAAAGTGCACTTGTCTTTAGCGAAGTATTTAATTAGCCTCCACAAATTTATTTTCCTTCCCCGTAAATTATAATTTCCAGCCCAAGAAGCCCTGGAATGCAATTTCTTTGGAGGACATGCTCAATTGAGATGTAATGATGTTGACTTGGTATGCAAAGGAAAGTAGTAAAAAGAGCATGGAACAGATTTTGTGAACGCTACCGAGCTGCTTGTGAATGATTTTGTAACCCTACGTACTGGTGACTTCTTTCTCTGAGTGTCACTGTAATTGGCAGTAAAAGTCACTATATTTGTCATCAGACACATTGACACTTATTTTCTTGCTAGGGAAACCAAAAAGTTGCTAAATCTAGTGACAAAGTAGCTAAGTTGTCAAACAGAACTTGTCTGATCCACTATGAAAATTCCCATGCTTATGTTCCCATGATGATTTGACCCACAGTTTTGCATACTTACATATTTATAGTGTAAACTGTTTGGGGGTAGGGACTGTTGTTTTGTAACATGTTAGTACAGTACCTAGTACAATGGGGCCTTGATCCATAAATGGGATCCATAAGCAGTACAAACAATTAATATCCTAGAACTTTGGGACTTGTGACAGAATGTACCTGTGTCCACACATTACACTCTGTTGCAATATACTTTCTACAAAGTATGGCTTGTGAGGTATCATTTGAAAACTCATAATTTGCTGATCATTATTGCCCTTGTAAAATATCTGTGTAAACATTGTATGAGAAGCTGTACGATTCCCCTGTATAATGTTATTAATATATATTCCAAACCACAGCTCTGTGTCAGAAGAAGTTGAAAAATAGATCTGTCCTAAACAAAGGAATGTGTGCTATGCTTAACTAGCATTTAAGCAGTAAACTGAGGCTTCAGTCAGGAAGGGGAGAAAAAGAAGCTCAAACAAGTGAGAAAAAAGCATCAGGAAGCATCCTTCTACATAGACTTTTTGTCTCCTGGTACCCTGCTGGAATTTTTTTCAAAAGGGAGACTGAAACTATAAAAAGGACAGGCAAACCCCCTACGACACCTCTCTCTCTCTCTCATTCATTCTTCTCCTTGCATTCATGTCACCAGAAGTGACAAAACATTTGTTGGATTCTGGGAGAAGAGTCCTGACCTAGAGGGTTCTGTCAGTAAGACTACTGAAAGCATAGTGGATGAAACTTTGCTTGAATCGGATATAGTTTAAGTTAGGCACTAGTGGTGTGTTAACTTTATTTTCTTGTAACCATTTCTGACTTTTATGCCTCAATCTTTATAGTCACTTAACTGCAAAGAGAGATTTTAATAAACTTGTTTGATTGTTTTATCAAATCCAGTGTGTTTAAATTGAAGAATCTGGGAAATTCCATTTGAGATGACAAGTTGTGTCCATATTACTTCTAGGTAAGAAATAACAGTCTTCATATTGTCCGAGAAAATGCTGGGTAGTGCAGGATGTACATTTCTGGGGAGAAATCTAAGATTTGGGGGAGTGTTGGGGTCACCTGGCAGAATAACCAAAGCTGATGAGAGCCAGAGTGTAACCCAAATGTGTCAGGCAGGCTGCAGCAATTCACAAACACTTAAGATGTGGCTGGAAGGCTGTTTGTGAGTGGCCCAGGTAGGAACTCCTTCAGCAAGGCATCATAAGGCACCCAAGGTTGTAGGGCAAAGGTGGCACAGCTGCTCACTAGTTTAGATTGTATTCTGGTGTGTCACACGCTCCTTTCAGATAAGTTTCCTAATATATTTTAAATATTTATATTAATATTAATTTGTCAAAAATGTTTCATTTGAAATTTTACCTCAGACAACGTTTTTGACATTTCACCAAAAAGACTAATTCTTAGTATTTTTCATAATTCTGTTGCATTGCACTGTATGTGCAGTACCTTTGCAGTACTTCATGGAAAATTATGGAATACCTAGACATTTTTACTACTGAAAAAATGGCAAAAATTTCTCCAGCTGTTTCCACAAGTATCACAGTTATAGATGGAAAAAGTCAGAGCTGAAGACTGAAACTTATGACTCATGAGAACTTTATTGTCTTACTGTCCAAAATAACATATTTTTATGCTTTTAGTGTAAAAACAACAGTATATCTTCATTATCTTTATTCTTTTGCCTGTTTCATAATCCTGTCATTTGGAATAATTTTACTTAGAGTTCCTAGTTCAGTGCTGACCATAATCACCTATAAAATGTATAGATATATCTTTTGAGACCGACCAGATAGCTACATGCCTGTCACCTTTCCTAATAAATTCCAATTGTGGTTTGAAATATTCCATTTCTTTACAATAATTTCAGCAGACCTCAGTTGTATGCACAATACTTCTTTACTGTCTTTCATTTCATGCTATCCAGTGTGCTGATTTTATAAGTTTCTCCTTTTGGACAGAAAGTAGAGGCATATAAAAGAACTTAAAACATTGTCCAATAGTGAGTCCATAATCATAGTATGTGGTTTGTTTCTAACAGAACGGTTCTACAGCAGATGAGTCATTCTGTATGTAAGTTACAGGTAGCTGGGTAACTGAAAAACAAACATCTAAATGCAGTGGGTTTTCAGCTGACTAGCCACATGTTCTCAGAGAAAGCACTTTAATCAGGTGCTCAGTCACATCTTCAGTGGTTGAGTTCTGACTTTTACTTGGTTCCAGTTGTTGCATCCCAGTAGCAGTATTGTCCTTACTAAGGCAAGGTTTCCTTTAGTAACAAGATGACAATTTCAGTTGTCACCTGACAAAGACTGGCAGACTAAAGGATCTATGGATAGAAGGAAAAGGGCAAAACTCACCTCATTAGTAACTCAGTAGGGATGTCATTTAATGCAATTTCTATCACAACAGCTCACTCAGCGGGCTGAGAATTTGTCATATTTATATTACTAATATTGTTGTAGTTAGTCATTTGAAATACAGTCTATACCAATATATATGACATATGCCATTATTTAAATTCACAGCTTGGCATCATACTAAGACACAAACATATTAAAAGAACTGATTTATATGGAAATCCTAACATTTTATGCTTAACAAGAAATCACTGTAGTATACATTAGCATGCTGACAACAAAATGCAACAAGGTAAAAAAAAAGGGTTATAGTATTCTAATGAAAACAACAATTTATTAACCCCAGTTACTGTTTACATGGGCTTGGGCAGCAGTATCTTATCCTCTAAATCAAAAGATTTGGAGTCCATGAAAAATAACTACAGTGTCACTTTCGGGGTTTTATTGCATATAACAGAATCTAGCTTGTCATTTTACTAATGAAGACTAAAGGACAGCCATTTAAATAGACTATGCTCGTTTCAATTGGTGAGTTCACTTACATTTATGTAGCCAAATTCTACAGTCGGTTATCCTGATGTTAATCCAGAATAAACACTATTTTTACGTAAATGTAAATGAGATCAGAATTTGTCTCAATGTCTGTTTTACTGAAGCATAAAATGTGATTACATAGTACAGCTATTGTGGATAGATAGATAAATATAGATATAGACATTTTTAAGGAAATAAAAATACCACATGCCTTTATTTAAAGAGTTTTAGGGAGTAGTGATCTGCATCACTTCTGGCTTACCCTTTTGAAGTGCTAAAGAAATCCCCCAAAACATACATTAAAATAGACTTTTCATGGGAGGGAAGGTGGTTGGGTCCCTTCTGTTCCAACAGCCAGACACACTGATCTGGTGTTGAATTTCCCTTTGAACTTTTTATTTCATCATTTCTCTTTTTTTCTCCCACTACTTGGCTAGAAAACAAATAAGCCTGTCTAATTTGGTGAGGAGCATAACTGTGGGGAACTACATCAGTAAAAAAGTTGCTTTTGTGATCATTCAGTCAAGGAGAGACTTCAGTTCCGGGTATTGCATTGGGTAGACTTCAAAAAAATTTGACAGTCGCTCCTCTGTATTTATAAGTCATCCAAGTCTGTCTTATAGAGAACGAGCTTACCCAATTGTTTTTCCTTTATAAGCAAGAACTTAATAAAAATTCTAATGGGTTAACATGATTCCTCGGTAAAGCCAGGATTTTATTTTTAAATTTATCAAACCAATTGTCCGGTGCACTATGGGCAGTCTGCATCCACCCTCTCTATCTCAGAAACCTCTCCTCAGTCAGCTTTCCCTGCTTTGAACATGGTGTAAAATTCCATTGTTGATGCTGAATCAAGCAGTACAAACATTTATCGGTTTTGCTGTGCATTTAAATGTGCATGCAGATAGATTGTGGAGTTCAAAAGAAAAATCCAGGTGGGCAGGAGCTAGTTTGTCAAAAGGTCTGTGCATAAGGGCATTAACCTGCTGCCATATATGGGGATATGGTCAACAAATCTTATCCACAGTCTAAGGTGTGTAGAAATATATAAAATATATAAACTACAAGGACAATAGCTTTTTACCTTTTCTGCATTTGCTCTTTGATTGGCATCAGGAATCAAGCAGTGTTGTAGAAAGACATTGACATATCCCTTACTGACATCCATTACCTTGTGGGCATGGATGGTATTCAGTCGAATAGGTTCCATGAATAAAATTCTAAAGCTTCCATACAAAAAGCCCGATGTCAAATATTCACACTCTGCCACTTCAGATATAATACACAGCCTTCCAACATAGCCATTCTTGAAATATTGCTACTCTAGAAATTAAATTTGTGAAGCTTCAAACAGTAATAATAGAACACTGGACATACACTCCACTCCTCTTACTCTATTGTTAAGCAACATTCCGCATTGTGTACTGTAAGTTGTATATATGGTATAAGGTTTTTTTTGAATGAACTGAGCTAAAAACCTGTTTCACAACTATGAAAAATGTACTGTCCATCCCTTATTGAGCCAATTTTTTCTATCATGGTCCAAGGGACGCATCTGTAATCGCTCTGTGGCTAAGTCCACGGTCAAGCATTTTGCATGTACAAAGCAGGTGATTGCACACACAAATGGATACTGATGTGCACAATTACTCAACTTGTGTATGCACATTCAGAGTTTTTGAAGACTGACATGTACATCCACAATGGAAAATTTGGACCGTGTGCTATCATGCATCCTGTTTTGACAGTATGTTATTCCTTGTTGCAAGTATATCATCCTAGATTTAAGATCTCTTATTTGGGTAGCCAACAATAACTTCATCCATGCTATTTTGAATATTCACTTTTAATAATGGAAAGGTTTTGAGTTTTACGTGGTAACAAAGGCAATGGAAAAACAAAGTAAAAATCTACATTCTGTCCTTAACTTGCTGACACTATCATTAGGTGTTTCCAGAGCTGAACAAGCTCCTTGCATCGATTGCATCATATACATTTATATTATCTATTAATCTTCAAGTAAACACATTGCTCTTAGGGAAATGAAACTTCTCAAAAATTTCAACAAAGCCCTTGTAAATTGTCAAAGGGGAGACATCAAAAGCGTTTTCTCATGAAGCTTTAAGGGGAGATTTAATTAGTGGACAAATCGAAAAACAAAGGAGGCAATTTTGTTTAACAAGTATTTCACTGGAAGAGTAGATGCTTCACAAGATAGACTGTAGAATATGGAGGTTTTCAATGTTGGGTCATGGGTACAAATCAGGCTCAGACTGGTTGTAACCCAAAGTCATTGTTGTCCGATAATGACTTGATCGCTCATATGAAATAATTGGATGATCTTAGTCCAGTTGCTAATGGACAGATATCCACCATCCCAAAGTCTGAACCCTTGAGATGATCTTCACCAAAGATGCCTGATGAAAATTTGTCCAGATAGTTATCTTGTGCCCATTATAGTGGTTTCTGGGTGCTAGAGAAAATTGTCAGAATCTTCACAGGGACTTAACAAAAGTAGGTTGAATGGGTAACATGAAGGTAGATGAAATTCAGTGTTGATAAATGAAAGAAAATTGGAAGGAGTAATTTGTTGCACAGTGCTCAGATTTAAATTAACTGTAATCTCTCTGGTGAAAGACATGGGCATTCTTTTGGACAGTTCACTGAAAACATATGCTCACTGTGCAGCAGCAGTCAGGAAAAAAAAGTGTATTAAAAATGAGGGGAAAAATAACTGTAAATATTTAATGGTATTATAGTTATCAGAGATCCCAGAGAAAGCTGAGATAATGAGTTAAGTTCTGGCTGTCATAGGGTTCTGAAACAGGCTATTAAAAAACAGGATTAGAGACCCTAAATACATCGTATGGACTTGGGACTGTTTGGTTTAGTAAAGAGATAATGGGTGGAGACATGACAGTGGTATGAAAAATGAACAATGCAGAGAAGGCAAATACAGGTGCTCTTGTTTTCCCTTTCTAGAACAATAGGACATCCAGTGAAAATGAGAAATGCACAAGGAAATGCTCCCCCCCCCATACCCAAACGCAACATATGATTTACCTGTGGAACTCAGAGCCACAATATGTTATTGAGGCTGGTGCACAGTATTATTCAAAACAGCATTGAACAGCTGTATGGATAATGAGATCTTTCTATCAGATTGGATTAAAATTGTTTAGAAGGCATATAAACTCTCACATACTTAGGGGACTCAAAGGGGTTAGGCATAAACTTCTCCTATGTGCAGACTATTCCATAATTGTCCACTAGAGGGTTTCTTGCACCTTCCTCTGAAACTTTTGATATTGACCTGTCAGAAGGAGGACAGTGCCATTAATGGAGAGTTAGTCTGATCTGCTTCAGCAATTTTTATTCCAGAAGGAACATATTTGCTACTAATAAATGCTAATATTTAAAGGAGAGTTTTGCAGGTTTGTGAGTCACACTAGAAAGCGAACTGGAAGTTTTTATATTTAATTCTAGGTCATCGAGTTTTCTGAGGAGATGGAGTGTTATCGTCAGAAGCCAATGTATTAGAGGAGGTTTGTGGAGAGAGCGTGAAAACCTCAACACTTTCTGATTTATTTTCTGTCCTATGATAGTGACACAAGACAGAGTTTAGCAGGGCAGGCTGACAGATAGTAAGCAAAATAAATAAACTTTATTAAACAGTACTCGTGGCGCTGTTTAATAGGATCAGGCTTGTGAGAAAGAATGTCAAAATGGATGTAGCAACAATGCAAAGAAAAGAAATGAGGTGGAAGGTTGAAGGAGATTATAGACTGGAAACTGAAAATAAAAATTCTCCCTGTGTATCAGTATTCTGGAAACACCTGTGCTAATCAGAACTGGTTGAAATAGTCTAATGAAACCCTGTTTGATCAGCAATTGCCAATTCTTCAAACCTAGAACGTTTTGCAAAAAAGTATCTGGTTTGAACTGTTGATGAACCACAAGCAGGTTCTGATGGAATCCTGCCAGTTTTCCTTCTAGCTTGGCTGGGGGGCTACCAGAAGTCCAAACTTTCAGGGTTCGTGATTCTGGGGAAGCCATGCCATGTGGACTGCCCTAAGACTATAGACTCCAGGTCTTCCTGGCTGCATTGCAGGTTTCCTGGAAGCCCTGAGAACCCCAGTTCACTGCGAGCCAGGAGTCTGGGAGTTCTGGGAGCCACTGCTGAACCAAGAACCTTAGAGCTATTAGGATTTTAAATATTAGGATTATTATTTTTAAAATGACATATTTTGTTTATTTCTAAACTTTTGGATTTCCCTTCTGTGGAATCCAAAATTCTGCCCTTTCATTCCTAAATTAAATCAGCTCCCCCCTCCTCAAATTTGAAATTACCCATGGAAGGGAAATTTTGGCTTTCAACTACCTCTTGTGTTAAACAACTTGATGCTAATTCTTAATGGCCACTGTTTTCAAAACAGCTGGCAAATACTACAAACAGTTTTTCCACCAATATTTGTTTGCATGTTTAAATGAGTGTAGTTGGGCCATGTTTGTGCCCTTTTCGGCAAGCACTTACTGAGTTTTTGGTCTACTGAGTTTTGTTACACTATCAGCTATTTAATATAAATTAAAGCAGCAGCTAGGGCTGAAAGTGGCCTGATTTTCAGAGAGTTGGTCCATAGCACTTTCTGAAAATCAGTTGCCCTTAATATGATTCACGTTGGGAAGCCAAAAATAGAGGCATCCCAAGTCACTAGTCACATCTTGGTCTAGACATATTGTTAGCCATCTGTTTCCGTGAAGAGCTACTTTGTTCATAGGAGTTAAGTGATACCATTCAGTAATCCATAGACTGGGGGTGGCAGAGTCGCTGTTTTGCAAGATCAGTTGCTCAAAAAAAAAAAGACTGTCAAATATAGCAGCTGCATTGCAGTTGTCATTCAGTTTCCTGCAATACTGAAAGTGCGTTCAAGAGTTCTTAAGACTGTCTGTCAGCACCTTACCTTCAAGGTGCACGTGGGCTTCTTTGAAGTGTTCATTTCTTTGGTTGTGCATTCTGAGTACACTGCAAAGCATGATTTTATATGTTAATAGGACCATTCATCCTCAGATCTCAAAGTACTTCACATATAACAGGGCAAACTCATCCCTGGTGTAGCCCTACTGGCATGAGTGAGCTTGCACCTGGGGTAGATTTGGCCCATTAACCAGTTAAGCCTCTCAACAATGTGAAGTGAATAAGGGATATATAGAGCTCACTTCAATCACCATTATCATGCAGTCTTGTGTGGAGTGGAGCACAGAAGCTATTTGAGAGTTCTCAGCCTGTGTTTATGGTAGACTGGAATAATGAGCAGGACACGAACGATATCTACCTGAAATTATAGCGGGAAATTGAAGGTGTAGATAGAATGCAATTCTCCACGTTAGAATTCTGTCTTATCTATGTTCTTCTTGCCTAAGTTTTTGTTTTTGTTTAATTATTATTGCATAAGAGAAGAGTATGTGCACTAAAGGTGGGTGATCGTACTGCTGCAGGAAGGCAAGGGCAAAGAAGCTGACTCTTCTGTATCTCTGAAGGTGGCAAGGGCAGTGGTCATTCTTATGTCATCTGGCAGAGAATTTCATAATCTTGGTTCAGCTCCCTAAATGTTTCGTTTCCCACAGACACAACCCTCCACCTATTGGCTGGCAATGAATGCAACTATCGAAGGAGATCATAACTGTGGTGCAAGAAATGGACTCTTGGGTAGGTAGGACCAGTTCCACACATAGCAGCAGAGCGACCTAGACCCCATGTTCCTGCAGTTGTTCCAGAGAGGAGTTCACCAGTGTGGTATTTCCTCAAAGATCCATCTTGCTGAGACGGCAGCTCCTGCGTTTTGAACCTCTTGGAATTTTCATGAAGCTTCATTCCTAGCTTTGGGGAATTTGGCCAGGACACCAGATTTAACTTTATGTCCTACTCATTTGAAAATTGCCGGCTGAATTTTTTGTAACTTGTGAATTTACTTTTATCATTTTCAGTTTAGCAAAGCTCTTGTCCTTACAATAAATCAAGTTTTAGATTCAAATAACTTGTGCTTCTTCATGAGGCCCATGCATTTGCCATTCATTTCTGCATAAGAGACAAGTGAAAAAACCAAAGTCAGGTGACTGAAAAGACCACATGCCGGATAACTGGGCAGAAGTCCTCTGATCATCATACTAATGCTCATGCCAGCCAATGAAACTCAGAGCATAATTAAAGGAATATTTTTGAGTGAGGGTCAGTACATGAACAGCAGCTGCAAGGAGCTTGTTTGTCCAGGACATTGATCAGTGCCTATTTTATATAATCTTAAGTATCAGCGTTTACAAAGCAGTCACTTTTAGTAATTTATTTAGGACACAGAACCTCTAACACAAACAGGAATTAATCTGGAAGAAAACTAACAAAGACAACAGCTTTGTTCTGTTCCTTTTGTTTATATAATTAATGTTCAGCATTAAGTGTTCACTCAGCTGATACATGCAAGGTACTGGGGAAGTTAATTCATTCCAATGCAAACAGTTTCTGTTGTATTGTTTTTACGATGAGGCAGTATATTTGTTCAGTTCCCCAATAATGCTTTAAAAGCTAATTAAATTGAAAAAGTAAACAAATGAGTATAAAAATTTACATCCACAAATGCCAGTTGGTTGTCTTTGAGTTTTCAGCTTGAAAGAAATCCAGTAAGATAGAACCAGGAATTTGCTAAATTGACTGCCACAGTAGCCTTTGAAAGTACATTGCCTATTGCCATGCTCTACAATAGTTTCATCATCTCACCTGGTTAAAATGAATTGGAGCTAAAAGTGCAGCTTTGTGAAAAATTTCACACAAGGAAAACCAGCAAGATGGACAGTGCTGATGGCATGACAAATGGGCAGGAAATTAATTTGTTTGACACAGAACGCTTGGAATAAGGAAGACTTGTGAGAAACTTTGAGCTGAACCCATAAAGCCATGTTCATCGCTTGGGCTGGCGAAGATATTATTTTAGTTCCCAACAATGAAAGTAAGGAGGAAACAAAAACCTACCCGAAAGGATGGGCAATAAGCAGCTTCCTAAAAGAAAAAAAGTTAAGAAGCAGTGTGGGCTAATGCCTGGGGCACTGGACTGGGAGCCAGGACGCTTGGGTTCTGCTTTTGACTCTTGCTGACCTTATGCATGACCTTGGGCAAGTCACTTCATCTCTTTGTGCCTCTGTTTCTCAAGCCACTCTTTGTCTTGTCTCTTGAAATGCAAGCTCTTTGGAACAAGGTCTGTTACTATGGATATGTCTACACTGCAGTTGGAGCTGTGATTGCAGCATATGTAGACATAGCCTGCTGGCTCTAATCTAGCTCAAACAACAGCACAGGCTTCAGCATCCATGCTAACAGAACTTCATTGGTGCTAGTATCTGAGCTAGCTAGATTAGAGCTATGTAGGTATGTCTACATGGGCTGCAATCACACACCCTGATCATTGTGTAGATCAGGGGTGGGCAAACTTTTTGGTGTGAGGGCCACATCAGGGTTCCGAAACTATGGAGGGCCAGATAGGGAAGGCTGTGCCTCCTCAAATAGCCTGGCCCCTGCCCCTTATCTGCCCCCTCCCACTTCCTGCCCCCTGACCATCTCAGAACCCCCGACCCATCCAGCCCCCCCACTCCTTGTCCTCTAGCTGCCCCTTCACAGGGTCCCCTGCCCCCTGACAGGCCCCTCGAGACTCCAATGCCTATTCAACTGTCCCTGTTCCCTGTCCCCTGACTGCTCCCCCTGGGACTTCCTGCCCCTTATGCACCCCCCCCAACTTCTGACCCCCTTACCATGCCACTCAGAGCACTAGGGCTGGCAGCCGCACCGCCTGGCTGGAGCCAGCCATGCCACCATGCAGTCTAGAGCACCAGGGCAGAACAGCGACTCTCACAGTCGTGCTGCCTGGCAGAGCACTGGCAGCACGGCAAGCTGAGGCTGTGGGGGCAGGGGGACAGCAGGGGAGAGGCTGGGGGCTAGCCTCCCCACCTGGGAGCTCAAGGGCCGGGCAGGAGGGTCCTGCAGGCCAGATGTGGTTTGCAGGCCACAGTTTGCCCACCTCTGATGTAGATGTACCCTATGTGTTTGAACAGTGCCTAGCATGATGGCATCCCAATCTTGGTTGGAATCTCCACTTGCTACTGTAATACCAATAAATAATGTTTGTTTGGACACCTCTTCGTCTCCAGATAAATAGCCACAAAGTTCTATGTCATTAATTATTTAGTTTATACCAAACATCTTGGGGCTCAGTCATGACTATAAAGCTCCTGCCTATGTGTGGGGAAGTAAACTGCCTTCTGAGATCTTATTTGTACGCTCATTCAGCCCTGCTAAGGAAGGAGAGGCCATGGAATCTACTCTCCATTCCTCACAACTCGCTGTGGATTTCCAGAGAGCACAGGGACCATAGCTGTGTCTGATAGTTCTGCAGGGCTACAGAAATGGGGGTGCATGAGAGTACATCCAGAGAGCAGCCAGCCACAGTTTGGCCCTTTGTTTTAGTGTATCCAGGACCATGATTTTTAAATGGAATAAGTATACTAATAACACTTAGCACCCAGAGAGCATTTCTCGCTGGACGATGTCAGTGGTTAACGCAGAAGGACAAACATTATCCTCATTTGACATGTGAGGAATCCAATGCAAGATAACCTAAGGTCAACATTTTCAAGGGCAAAGTTAGGCACCTACATTTCTTAGCCCTATCCAGACTCCTGAGTAAGTGGTCTGTTCAGAGGAGTCCAAAACTCACATTGACAATCTGGCCACTTAATTATGGTCCTAACATTAATTTTCATTGCATAAAAACTTTGGTTTAAGTAGGTTTTTAAAGGCTACACAATAAGTCTACTGAGACTAGCACTCTGGTTTCCTGAGTTCTATTCCAGGACCATAATACAGGATCCTGTACTTGCCACAATTGCTGTTTTCTCAAAATGGCGCTGAAGTGTAAAATTTCAGTAGATTATAACTAAATATTAGATGTTTTTATATTCAGCACGTCTCTGATCCTGAAAGTACTTGCACACAAGCTTAACATTAAGCAACTGAGTTGTCCAATTAAAGGTTTAAAGCCATGTAATGAACAAATTTAAGCCAAAGATTGGAGACTGGGTTATACTTTTTAAACAAGAGTACAACTAAATGTGCATGAGATAATAAAGAGATGATTGCAAAGTCTAAGTAATGAATAGATTATATGAACTTTTTAGTAATTTTAATTGCTCACCAGCTCCAGACAGTATGTAAATATATTTTTTGATCCTTCATTGACTATAACTTAGTCACATCCAGGACAGGTGAGAACAGTCATTTACTTTGGATATGTTGATAGAGTGTAACACAATTTTTTTTAGATGTTCTTCCTTTTAGTGATTTCATATAATGCCCAGGTTATAATCTATCATGGCAGCATTATGGATTTTCTGGTTGCATTACCTTTTCCCAGACGGTTAGCCTTTGCCCCAGCAATCGGATTGTTCACTTCGGCAAAACGTTAACATAGATCAATAAGAAAACTGTCTTACGGAAAGAACACTTTTTTGCCAACCACAACTGCCTTAAAGGTATCTGGATGTTATAGGTTGTTGTTGTTGTAGTTGTGTTTAGAGCCAGTAGTTTCATAGCTGCTGAGTTACATGCTCTCTTTGTTACTGTGGTTTAGTAAGTGATATGGAGGGGCCTCCCTTTGGGGGGGAAAAAAAGAACCTTACCTTTATGACTTCTGTGATGTACTTTTTGGCAGAAATGATAGTATCAGAAGTAGATTAGGCTTAATGAGATCTTAGTTTTGTATTGTTACAATTACTACTCCTCTTCACAAGACCATCTCTGATAACCATTGTAACAAAATCTGCATTCTGCTATTGAATTTAACATCATCTCTCCAAAATAGGGGGCAGGGGAACTTTATGTAGCCTGTACCTTTTGTGCAAAGCATTACAAATCACTACAGACAAAAATAATGTTTAAAAATTAACTTCCCTTGAGAACTCTGGAAGAGCATTCCAGAGACTGTGACCAATCTAAAATTGAGCAACTGCTTTACGAGTAGAATACAAGAAATGATGGATGGAAGTAATGTGACAGTGTGATTCTGGTGTCCATGATAATATGGGCACCTGAATTGGATGAATTTACATAGTTTTCAAAGAGGAAGTAAAAACAAAAATAGTCATTTACTCTTATTATTATTATTATTTATTACAAATATTTTTATTATTTGTATTATGATCAAGCAAAAGGTCTCAACTGAGATAAAGATTCTATTATGTCAGGCACTGTACAAACACATAGAGACAGTTCTTGATCTGAAGAATTTACTATCTAACTTGACAAGACAAAGGAAGAGGGCAAATGAACGTACGCAAATATTAATTGACTTTCTCAGGTTCATACAGTTGGCTAGTAGCAGAACTGGGAATAGAACCCACGTATCCTGACTCTCTGCCTAAAGGACCACAAAGGTAGCACCAATGATGAAGACAAATTCCAAAGTCTGTTAATGGACAACAGCACCCTTCTCACAGGACAAGGAGTCAAGGACATGGTAAATCATAGCCATTCTACATTGCCTTGGTCATTGACATGTTGAGCTCCCAGATGGCCCGTCCTCCCCATCACACACACAATAGAAGTTGGATTTCTGACACATTGTGGTGGATGAGGACAGAGGGGTGGAAACTCAAGCACCAGTGGTGGGGGAAGGCTGCTTCAGGCATGATGAAACTTAACAAATTCCTCAAAGTCTATGCTGAGGCTGTGCTACAGGCCCAGAGAATCTTCCTATCACCTCCTTTGAGGCTGCTAAATCCCACCTCCAAAGAGTTATCCAGACTGGTAAATCACTTTGTCAATCTTGAATGCCTACAATCTGCAGAAAGCCAAGCACCAAGTGCAGCGAAGAATTATCATCCTACTCTACTGGAAAGATCCTACCCATTCAGAAAGTCATCTCAAACAGCATGGATCCATTCTGCCTACAACCCACTTGCATTCCTAGAGTTCATCACATTCACTCATTAGGAAGTTCTGGACACTAAAGGAGTCTTGACCCAAAACTTGTGAATTAGAGCAAGGCCCTTCCTGTCTTGAGAAATGGAGTCATGAACAACTGGTGCCTCTTCTGAAATAGCCATCACCTCATTCAAATAAAGAATCTTCTCCTCCTCATTCAAACACCAATATTCCAACCAACACTGACTAACCCACCTGGATATTCAGTCCTAGCCAACTATCCCCCAGTGTCAAACCTCCCATTCTGAAGGAAGCTCATAGAGAAGCTAGCTAAAAGCCAAATGTAAGCTTACCTAACTGTGCCACTCTAGAGTGCTGGCTTCAGTTTGGATTCAGGCCAGGACACAAAACTGAAACTGCTTTAGTGTGATTGATAGATGCTCTCGTCCTGTCAGTGGATTGAGGATAGACATTCATTCTCCTCCTCCTGGACCTCTCCGCTGCATTTGACACTGTTAACCTTGAGATTCTGGTGTCTTACCTGAGGGAGGTGGCAGGAGCCCAGAGTAATGAACTAAAATGGTCTGAGCCCTTCTTGGATGGATGTACCCAAAGAGTGATGGGGAACTGCATCTGTATCCCTAGACCCTCACTTGTGGAGTTCCACGAAAATCAATTCTCTCTCTGGGCCTTTTAGTCACCTACATGCAACCACTAAGTGAACTGGTCAGACAACATGAATGCAAGAGCCAGCAATATGCAGATGATGATATGCAGCTCTACCTATCCTTCACCAAATACCATCACAGCACAACCCCCAAAATGGCCCAGTGCTTGGATGTGATCAGCTCACTGACGAAGAACAGCTGGACAAAACAGGCTATGCTGGTGGGCAGAGGAAAACATTCTGAAGTGTTTGCAGCCACGGTGTTTTCTCCTTTGACTGAAGGTTCGCATCCACAATTGGTCAACTCAGTCCATAATTTAGGTGTACTCTGAGATTCCTCACTGACATTGAGGTCTCCTATTGCAACAGCTATAAGTAGTGCTTTCTATCATCTCTGATTGGCTAGGAGGCTCCATCCCATCCTGGAAGACAAAAGACCTGGACTCAGCTGTTCTTGCCTTCATTACTTCTCGGTTCTACTACAGCAGCGGTTTATGCCTGGGTATGGAACTGTCAGCACTTAGGAAACTCCCGCTAGTACAAAACACACTGCAGTGCATCTCCTCAGCAACACAAGCTACCACTGAGCACATCACACCTATTCTCATCTTAATACACTGGCTCCCCATAGAATTTCAAATCAAGTTCAGTGTCTCAGTCCTTCTCTTCAAAGTGCTCCAAATTCTAGGCCGGGGTACCTAAAAACCCTAACTCTCTGGGATGAAGACCATGGTCCACAACTTCACTCCTTTTCCACAATGGAACTCTCAACAACGAAAGTAAAACTTATCTGAGCTGGAGAAAGAATAATTCAAAGTTTAAGGCACATTTCTTTGATCTTGCCTTTGCTAATATAAACGCAGAGCAACAGGTATATTTATTAAATAAAGAATGATTACAAAATCCTACCAAAATACACTCCAATGCATATGCTTCTCCTTCTGGGGAGAGGACGAGAGAATAAACAACATGTGACAGATGTGTAGTCACATGGCTTAATGAGCTTTTGGAAGGCATTCAGATAGTACAGAGATGAATGCACTATAAAAACCGAGATACAGTAGAATAGACAAAGCAGTATCCCCACAAAAAATGGCCTTTTGAGTTTACTAGTGGTCACTATTTAAAAAAAAAACCCACCATTGTGAGAGAGCAGTGTGATCTGCTGGTAAATTATAACTCTTTAACTGGGACCGTTATCATTTTGCAAGTGATGTTAAATGCCGTGGTGTGGCAAGCACCAGGGAGCAAGTAGTGCTGATAATAAAAAGAATCAGAGAGATCTGGAGGGGGAAAAAATAGGCACAGGAAATAACAAAATGAAACTGTGAGCTAATACATGTATGGAGAAAGTAGTATTCAGGTATTAATGCTAGAAAATAGTTAGTTGTTCTATCGCTTGCTTTTTTAGGTCCACTATGATTAGCATGTTGTGAAAGACCAGGAGGTAATTGTTTTTCTGTGTAGTGATGGTGAAAGCATTACACATCTATAATGCCATTTCAACTGGATATGGTATTCCTCTTCCAGTCCTAAAACTGTTGGCTAGTTTTTTTCTGTTAAAAAGTGACTGTGGCTCTATATTTGTACCTAAGTCTCAATCCACAGTAACTGAGTGTCTCAATGGTAATAGGCAAATGCTGTGTATCCTGCACTCTTCCTGCCCCTGAAACTCAATAGTTTCCAGACTTTGCTAATTTAAAATGTGTCCCCAGTCCTTAGTTTAAAAATGCTGTAATGGAGAGGCAGCCTGGATCAGTGGATAGGATGTGGCACTGGGAATAGAAAAACCAGGCTTCCCCCATCTGTAAAAATGGGGGTGATGTTACTTTTTTTTCTCCTTTTGTAAAGCATTTTGATATGTACAGATAAAAAGCATGTCATTCTAGAAACCTCAATACCAGTGTGACAATGCATTGGAGACAATGCAGGGAAGAGCTACAAAAATAATTAAAAGGCTGGAGGGTCTGATTTGTGAAAAAAGATGAAAAGAATGTACAAGTTATAGCTTGGCTAAATGATAACTATGATGGAGGCGATATGGGAGGACTAGGAGGTGCAGAGGCGTGATGACTATCTGTGTATAGCTGACGTGCCGACACCGAGTAGGGAATAGGGTTGTTCAGTGTGGTTATGGTGGTTATCTGGGATTAACGAGGGGAAACTGAGCAACGGAAAATATAGGATGAAAATCAGGGAAAATTAAACTGTGGAATAGTCTCTTCAAAGGATCCCCTCTTTCTTCAGTAGAAGCCCAATTTCTTGAGTAACTTGAAAATAAGTTGAGCAAGGGAGTCCAAAATATATGGAAGGGAACTATTTGGTGTTGGGTGGAGAATTGAAAAGATGGCCTTCTCCCTCTCTCTCTCTGTCTCTCTCTCTCTTATTTCTGTGTCTCTAGGACAAGGAATACCCTTCATGACAAGTTAAGCAATTTGAGAATCTGGTAGAGACCCATTCAGGTACAACGTTGAAGATCACATAGTCAGTAGGGTTGGACATAAAAACAGTTTTTTTCCCCAAACAAAACATTGATAAAACTTTTTTTTCATTTTTGGCATTATCTCCATGGGGGGGAGAATACTTTGCAGTGAAACATTTAAATCTTAAATATTCTGATCAAAAAGTGAAATATTTCTATTCAAAATAGCACCACTGTGCCTCATGGGAGTTGTAGTTCTGGTGCCGTGTGGTCCCATTTTCTTGTGAGGGCTGGACTACTTTCTTCTCCTCGATGAGGGGAGGCGAGGCATCATAGGAGAGTCTGATCATGTGTCCAGCCACAGAGTCTTGCCCATAGAAGAGAATGGAAGTATGAAGTGCCCCAACTACAACTCCCATGAGGCACAGCAGTGCTATTTTGAATATAACTATTTCTGTTCTTGGCCAGAATTTTTCAGTTTTCAGGTGTTTGGGCTTTTCAACTAAATAGCAAACTTTGCCAAAGTACGAAGACACTTTTAGCAAAAAACAAACAAACAAAAATAGTTTAATAAGAAACCAATTTTCCATCAAAACAGCCCTAATAATCCAAGATAACACTTGATGAGCACTGCTTGCTACCAGGGTAAGGAGTTAAGCGAAGAATAGTGGCATCTGTCTGCCCAGCCTCCTCTGTTTTTCTGAACTGCATCTTCTGTCTTCTGTGTCTGTATCATAGGCTGTAATTGACTCTGGTCAGGGTCTATCTTTACATATTTGTGTCTTGCACAGCAACCCCAGCACATTGTTGGCATTTAACTAATAATAAATAATGAGACTAAAGTCAGTGCTGTGATGCATCATATGCTGCTTTCAAAGTAGGAAATTATTCACTCACTGGAGTTCATCTATCACCACTCAAGTATGCAGCCCTCAGTATTCATATCACAAAGTAGCTGAGTGAACCAGGCTGTACGTGTATTCAAGGAAGCAGTACAGATCTGAACAGGAGCCAGATGATCAATGATCAGAGAGTGGTATTGTATTGTTCACCAGGAGGTTCAAGAGAGACGAGAAAGAAATTGTCAAAGGGAGCAACATTAACTACAGTTACTAAAAAAATAAAAAGCCAGAGGAGCCAAAATAAATCGTTGTTAGAATTGAGTAATGGGAGTTGAAACAGAAGGGTGGAGAAAATCCAGTTGAAAAGAAATAAATTATTGATCGTCCGGGGGAATGGAGAGGAGAGAGAAAAACTTTGAGACCTGAGGAAACAGCCACATTAAGATTGTGACCCAAGGAATACGTGAGGGCACTTATACACTGGAATAAACCTAAAAAACAAACAAAATCTTTAGTAAAGGGATCAGAACTGTGTCCAAGTAGCTATTAAAGAAACCCCATCCCCCTAAAAAAAGAGAGAGAGTGGAAACAAGGATATTTAAAGACAAAAGTTAACCATTATCCCAAGCTCGTGATGATTTTAGGCAATGGTGGTGAGTTACTGATTTAAACAGAGTAGAAGCAGCACTGATAAATGGCTGGATCTTGAGTACCAAAAAAGAAAGAAGGCCAAGGCAGAGAGGAATAAAGGCTGAACCAAAACCATTTCCCCCTTGTGAGCTCTCAGCCCTGACCAACAATAGAACTGCTAAAGCACATGTTGGGTAAGTACAGTTGAATTTGGATGAAATTTAATAATTTCAGATAAACATTTGCAAATTTTAAAAATCACTCCTCTTTATCTACAGTTTGTGGTAGTCTATGAATTAAATTAGTTCAGTTCAGATATATGATATGCAAAATGTGTTTAAAGTTACACATTTTCTTGAAAGCTTGGCTAGCTTGGAGCCTAAGTGAAACATGGCAAGGAGTGTGGGATTGTATGTTTAAGTTCTTTGGGGCCAAGGATCATCTGTTTTTTCTGTTATGCAGTAGTGTGTCATGTAAAACATTTTTACTGAGGCACTGCAAAATTAATAGACTCCTTTGCTTAAGTTCTGTCCACTGTCTTTTCATATCACTGTATAGATGAGAGATGGACAAATAACGGATTTTTCCGTTCGGTGCCAGTTCTGGAAAAACAAACTGGTTCAACCCAAACTGAACCCAAAATTTTTTAGAATTGTGGTGAATTGTAAAAGGCTGTTTTGGGGTCCAACTTTGTGTTTTGTTCAACCTGAAACATTTTGTTTCCAGACATTTTTAAAGGGCTACATCCAAAAAAGGGAGGTTTGGTGTGTGGGAAGGGAGGTGGCACTGTTGGCCAGTCTAGACACTATGGCAAAGAGCCTCATCCCAAGCTCATTTTGGGGACCAGATGGGGCAATCTGGGTGTAGAGTGACTGAGAATTTCTGTGGCATTTCTCCACTGGAAACATAACTGAGAAGTAAATTCCCTGAATTAATGCGATTGCATGGTTGTTACGGACAGTAGAATTTAGACCTATGACCTTTTGTTCTCCAGGTGAAATGTGGCATTTACTGAATTTTGTAATGTGGTCAGTGTTGTTGTTTTAAAATCTCTGCAGCCATACTTGGCAAGCCGTTAAACCCCCAAACCTGATTACTGTTTTCCAAGATATCCTGTCTGAGACATCTGCATATTGAGTCAACCCTCAACTCTCAGTTTTTAGTACATTGGCTAAAATCTTTTAGTCCTGTTCCTCCTGGTTATTTTATTTATTACAATTCTTTGGAAGATTAGTGTACCTTCTGCACTGGTAGTAACTCTGTATATCAGTCTGTCAACAATATCTCTGTAATCATAGCCTCTTTGTCAGTGTGCATTCTTTGTGGATCGCATTACGTTCACACACACACACTTTATCTAACTATGTTATTAAAACAAGGGGACGCATGTGTAAAGCTTTGAGAAGAAAATTACCATAAACCATGTTACTGTTCCCTGTAAATATATCCTAGATTCTCCTTAGGCTAATCACCTTAGTAGATAAGCTTATCGTGGGATATATTTGTCAGGAATCTGATCAAACAATAATCTGCAAAAATGTCTTGTTTCTCTAATTCAGAAAAGTTTAATATTCTCCTATGATTTTATCACTGCTGAACCTCGATAAAATACTCTTCTCTAGCCTTATTTTTCAAACTAGTTATTATGGATCTCCCTTTGCAGTTGACATCTTATTTATGTTTTTCTATGAATAATAGTTTTTTTTTTATTAAGAGATGGCACAGGGATGATAAAAGATATATAAAAGGTACAAGATACCATGGATGGAATCTTCATGCATCAGTAGGATGAGAATTTCACTCTATACAAATGCATGTATGTCCTTTAATAACAAACTATGTTTGATTATGAATTTATCTGGTAAATCCTCTGTCTGAGATCTTTATACTTCATTGTCAGGCGAATGGATTCATTAATTTACTGTATCTATATCTCCCATTGATTTCATGTGACGCCGAGTATGCTCAGCACCAATTACAATCAGCTCCTACGGGTCTGAAGTTTTGCACTTCACAGCTGGAGGTCAATTTTCAGAATGTGAGCCTAGATCATTTGTTTATGTGCATCAGAACTTCAGATCCCTTCAAGGTAGCTACACACTGGACACTTACCCTGAGTGCTTCTAATGCTCAACTGTTATCTAAGGGTACCCTATCTTGAGTCAGAATCAACCGATCTGTTTTGCATCCTATAAATCTAATTTTATGTATTTAATTGAGCTTTCCATTCTTCTAACATATCTTTCCTGACAATTTTCCCACTGTGGAAATATCCTTCATGTATGGCAAGGTTAGAAGAGCAAAAGTAGCCATTTTGAATTTCCTGTCGCAATATTGATGTGGTTCCCACAACTTCTGGCATACAGGTATTTCCACTTTCATAATACCCCAAATACGTTTAGCTGTCCTCTATCAGGAAAATGTCAATGTTAAAAAGCACATGTGTTAGTCTCGCCACATAGTCTCCTTGACTCTCTAAAAATGTATCATAGAGAACAATTCTGTAATTGCAAAGGATCAGACTGGATGGCATAATAGATCTTTTTATCTCTAACTTCTATTACTGCTGCATTTAGTTTAAAATCTACCATAAGTAACTTCATAGGAGTTTAGTACAATAACTAATTCTATCTAGAGGATAAATTTATGCTGGTGAAAGCGGGTATATTGCATCTCTTTTGCCAAGGCTTAATTCAAAGAGCAAATACACATCTCTCTCTTCTCTGTAGTCTCCTGAATCTTCTTCAGAAAAGGTAAGGATCTGCCAAAGGCACTGACCAGCCACATAAAATATTGATCTAATAGATTAAGGGTCAAATTTTCAAAAGTACCTACAGTGATTTAGGGCCATATTTTTAAATGTTTTTAAGCATTGCTCCACTCACCATTGCAAGGCCTACATGATTTAGATAGCCAAGTCCCAGTGTCAAAATTGACTTGGGCTTTTAAATGCCTACATTAATTTTAAAAATGTTACCTAGGCTCCTAAATCCCTGAGATGCTTTTGAAAATTTCACCCTTCATCTCCTGAAATAGTTAGAAAATTCCTAATTTTCTGGTTAAGTTTCTTAATATAATTCTACAATCGTAGATCCCACCAAAATATCTGATCTGCCTCATCTGATCCATATTTCTGAAACTTGATATTGTTGGTCTGCCTTTGAAGTCAAAAATATCTCATTAAAGACTAAAGAGCCCTATCAAAAGCATGTTGGATTCCTAGGTGCCTCGTGGGTTACATATCTGCTTTTTATAGTTCATCAGCACAGGAATGCTAATACTACCAATTACAATTCACTTTTAACATTGTCTGAGAAAACGGCAATGAAATTTACACTATGTCTGCATGGTGCATCCACAGGCATCTTTCCCTGATAATTTTCTTTACTTTGACTATTGGGGACAGTATACACACATGTGCGCACGTGCACACACACACACACACCATAGGAGGCATTTTGTCATGCACACATGTATCTTTCATACATGCAAGTAAGCCCATAATTAAAAATTGCCAGTACTCCCATAATAGCTAGACAGAACCTGTAATCTGTTGTTTAACACTATGAGTTTTTGGCCATCTTTGCCCTGATGACCTCTTGAATATTTCAGCCAATGCTGCTTGTTATTGTAAAGTCAACTGAAATGCTGTGTGCCAGAAGTGTTAGTTGCCAGAAGCCTGCCTTGCTCTTTGGATGCCATTTTCTTTTTATTCATCTTTGAGAGATTTTTTTTTATATGCAGAAGAAGAAGGTCCTGTGTGAATTTCTCATGAGATCAATTTGCAAAGCTCTTTAGTAGAAAGACATATTCTCTAGTGTGTATATTGGTTTGATATGGAAATACATAAGCTTGCCCTAGATCCACCCACATTTTGCGTGCACTGTGCTTTGGGTTTTCTTTGTGAATTCAGGAGCAGAAACCATAGCATCTTTGCCTGACAAACACATTCACTTGAATTAGCTGTGTATAAACCTGTTCTAAAAGGCTACTTTGGTTGATGGCTGGGAACTTAGCAAAAGGTTTTAGAGGATTACAAATGTATGTGTTAGTTATTTAGGCCTGCTTTTCCCATCTATATTGAATGAAAAAGAGCACAACGTGAGTGAAGTCGGCAAGCAGGAGTTTCAATGCTAAGGATATTCCCTTACAGTAGGATGTGCAGAAAACTATAGCAAATTTATTCTAAATTATTATTTTCTTAGGGTTGAGATACTGAAACAAAATTTTATCTGATGGAGAGGAAGAATGGTGTGGAGCACTGAGGGTTGGAGACCTGGATCAGAGAGATGCTTTCTCTATAACCTTGGTTATGCCACTTAATCTACGCTAAAAACAACAAGGAGTCCTTGTGGCACCTTAGAGACTAACAAATTTATTTGGGCATAAGCTTTTGTGGGCTAAAACCCACTTCATCAGATGCAACAGGTTTGTTTTAGCTCACAAAAGCTTATGCCCAAATAAATTTGTTAGTTTCTAAGTTGCCACAACGACTCGTTGTTTTTGCTGATACAGACTAGCATGGCTACCATTCTGAAACATACACTGTATCTCTTTGCACCATCTGTAAAATAGGTTTAGTATTTTCCCACCATGAAGGGAGTGTTGTGAGGGCAAATTCATTTAATGACTTTGAGGCTTTCGGATAGTATTGTGGTGAGGACGATATAAGTAACTCAACAGAGCAAACAGATCGTTAGAATACGCAGGCTGAGCAAAGGACATGGTGTGATATTTGGATTTTGTACACAATTGCAATTAGATTGTATCTTTAGATAAAATGTATGTATATGGTTGAATTTGGGGTTTTGTTTGTTTGTTTTCAAAGAAAATAGATAGAAATTGGCATAAGAAGCATTTAAAGTATCCATTAAAGCCATTACATTTGCTTCTTTTTTGACATCATTGGAATTGCTACTGAATAGTAGCTTTGCGAATGCCTCAGTGGCTGGCTAAGGTATGTGAGCTCAGTTGCCACCTTTCTGACTGAAAAGGCCACAGCCAATAGGTTATTAACTTTGGCAACTGCAATAGAACGATTAATTGGCTGTATAATGCTGCCATAACCAAGAATGCCAGAATAGAACACAAAGTTTGTACTGGATTCTGAACTGCTAAAGCCTCTGTCTTAGTGCCCGAAGCATCGGACTTAGTGCCCGAAGCTCAGATACCATAGTGATGGGTGCAGAACCTGAGCAGAATGGTTGCTCCGATACAGGAGTTCCGGGTTTAGATATTGCTTCAGGAGGGCTTTGATGTCAAAGCTCATGGGCTAAAGAGTTATTAATGAGCCTTAATATTGGATGATCCAGTAGAGACCTAATTCAGACCCCATCCCCATCCCTCCCCCCAAAAGCTGTTCTTTTCTTTTGATAAGATAGTGGTTATACTTGTCTGTATTCACTTATTTTTAAAAGCATTGATTCTTTGTAATATTAACAATAATATTTAGCTGTTTAGTACCATAGTTGTTATGGTAGTTACTTTAGATGGGTAAATAAATACATATAGCATACCTTTGGGTTTTTTTCTTTATCTTGAGTTACCTGTCTTTAAGTTCCAAATCAACAGCTGAGATAAGTGGAGGAGTATCTATGTCTGTGTCTGCCTCTGTAACACATTGCTAGCATCTTAGCAGGGTTTCAGGAAGACAACCTGTAGCCCTGAGATTATTGTACAAGAACAACAAGAGTTCATTTGAGTGAAGCCATGACTCCAAAATCTATTAAAACTTTTGCTTTTGTATTCCACCAAATTGCTTTGTAGTTATAGTGAGCTCAGAGATCTGGTTGCGCTAACAATTTTAAATGTTCTTCAAACTTGCCATTCTATCACAGGAAAGTCAACCCCTGCACTGATGAAATTTGCAAATACAAATGAAAGAGAACAAAAAATTTCTGGCTTTGATGAAGGGTCTGATCCAAAGAGCAGTCATATCAGTAGCATTTGGATCAGAGCTTAATGTTGCGAGCAGTGAATGTGGCATATGTCAAACAGTGGAGAGAAGAACGGGAGATGGAAGATCCATGACATACTGTATCATATGCACGTTGTTACCTCTCCTCTAAGTCTGGCTGAGTCAGGAAAAATCCCAGCTGGGAGTTCTAGCTCAGTGGTGGGCAACCTGCAGCCCGTGGGCTGCCAGACCATTTATTTACATTTGCACGGCTGCCCGCAGCTCCCAGTAGCCACGATTCACCATTCCTGGCCAATGGGAGCTGCGGGAAGCAGTACTGTTTGCCCGCCACTGTTCTAGCTGCAGCAAGGCCACCTCACCAGCATGTTTCTGTCTGCAGATGCCATAATCCATCCCATAAAAGGCTTGTCACATTTTTGCTTTCAGGAAAGCTCAGTTTAAGCCTGTTAATGAGGGAGGCCACTTTAACATTTTTTTTTGCCATGGCACTTTTAACCTGGTGACAGAACAAACAGGAGTTTTTCAGATCTTAAGTCCATACGTTTTTGATTGTACCTCTGTGACTTAGTCTCCAAAAATGTTTGGTTTTTCATGCAAAATTAAATGTTCTCTTCATAATCAAATGGATTTTTCTTCAGAGAACAGACCCCATGTCTATAGAAAGCTATCGTTCTAACCTTGTATTTGTGAAAATAACTTTGCAGGCTAAAACTTAATGATCCACAGCAGCAATCTTTTATGATGCCATTGTTGTGTGGAATAGTTCCACGCTTGAAATAACATATCTCCTTTGGCCCTCATAATGAACAATACAAATAATGGGTACTAATGAAAAATGTAAATATGTATGTACCACATAGACCACAAAAAATCTTTTCTGGTCTGTTGGGTGAATAATGCACCTAGTGTAAAGGGATAACCTTGCTGAACATATACTCTGTATTGTAAATTCACAACTTGTGCTACATCTTAATATATAATGTATAGCTTCCAACTTTACTATATCAATCGTCACAATGGAATAAGTTAAGGATGAACTGGAAGTGTCTTGAGGGCAGAGTTTTAGCTTTAGGATTAAATTTGCATACTTTTGTTGCTGCTCTAATGCTGTTAAACTTTATGGGCCATATTCAGCCCTTGTGTATCTCCACTGAAGTCAATGGAGTTCCATCAGCTTAAGTCAAGGCTACAGTTTTCCCTTGGTCTACAGAAGTATCAAAATCAAGTCTGGTTTCTTCAGACATCCTCACTTCCCCACAGTGCATCCCTGTAACATTGATTCTTTTCTTTCTGAAGCAGATATTGATTGTCACTGGTTCATGGAAATAAAAATTGTGGTACGTGTGGTGTGCCTATGATGAGTCTTTTGTTTGTTGACTTATGAGCTGCCTGATGGTGTAACATGGGATTTTGTGTTTTCCATCTGTTGTATTTTTGCAGGTCAGAAGCAAGAACCTATTGTGCAGCTAATGTAGTAGCTATTTATTATTTCTTAGAATAAAGTGAAGTATAGTATTTTCCCCTGAGTCCTGGGTAATTGGTAGTTCTGGCACATTAACTGACATAAACATTTTGATTAAAGCTTATGAATGTATTAATTACAGCTGGGAAGCTTCCAAAGCTGACTTGAACCACAAAACTGTTCAAATTGCAACCTCTAAATCCGTATTCTTTTACAAATTGGTGAAATGACTATCGCAGCATTGCCTTTGCTTTGTCTAGACCAGTCATAAAATAATATGGGATAAGCAGACGTGTAAAATTTCATTATTCCATATTAGTTCCTGTAAGATCACTTTTGAATATCTTTAAAAGGCTCAAGTGTTTTCTGTGTTACTGTCAGGCTGTTGAACATTTACTTGAAGTCTAAAGCACTTTAATTCTGTATGGAGGTGTCAGTGATGTTTTATGAGCCTTTAGTAATATTTACATATATTTCAGTAAAAGTCAGAACAACTGCTCCTCTTGTTAATTAGGTAGTTGACAACATAGGAACGTAGACAAAGTAAAGTCCATGCTTGTATAAATCACTAAATTCTTTAACGCCAGTAACAATTCCGGCAAATTGGATGGAAATGTTTTGGTTACAGAACTTAAGACATGTTCTTACCCTTTTTTACTCCTCCCGCATGAATTCTATGGGTGTAACACTTGGCAGAATTCAACCTATTAAGCCTGCAACCTTGTTGCCTGTTTTGTGAATAACACACAGCTTCTGACAACATTTGAGTGGATGGAAGTGTCTGGTGTCATGGTGATTGGCTGGAGGCAAATCTAATAGAGTGTCTGAATTCTCAAATCATTGGTTATGTGACCCCAAAAAGAAAGGCATCTCTTATCTATCAACTCTTTGTGCATCTGCACAACAACCCAAGAAGTCTCAACTAAATGCCGCTTTACTCATGCATTCATGCACACATGCATTCATTATGTCTGACCTACCTTACGAAGGTCCATTAAGGTGAACTCATTTCAAGCACAGATGGTTCTAAATAGTTTAATGTCTGTCTAGTGGCCAGAATAAGTGAATTCTTGATGGCCTTAGACTTCTGATCACATACATGCAGCCAAGGAGGAAATGAAAACATGTTTATCATTTTGATAAACAGTCTCTTTCATTGCCGCAGGATGCTCTATGTAACTCAGTGGAGTCAAATACTATTAAATTGTCATCACTGTCAAAAAGAGAACATATAAGTTTTGCTACCTGACTCATAGCTAATGACTTTCACAATGTATAACACAAATCAAGACCGCTGTTTGCCTTTTTTATGTTTGTTTACTGATGAGTTCTGGGTCTGTGAGACTGCAAAGGCAAGTTATAGTTTTGAAGTGCGAAATATGCTTTCATTATTACCTCTCAGCTAAAGATATAAAAAATAGAGAAGACTAGAAGATGGCTTTTGGCTTTTTCCAGGCATGTGCTTAAGCCCTGTAGCTGATTAGATATTTTAAATCACAGCTGTACACAGTAGGTTCATATTTAGGGTAAAATATTTCACTCTGTGGTATGTAAACACAAGGTAGCTTTATATTAGAGAGATAATTGAACACCTTTTCAGGAGTTCAGGATTCTCCAATTAAAATTAAACCATTTGCAGGAGTTAAATTGTCCCTGTTTTGCTTATAGGCACTGACTCCATGGATGCTCTGGGGCTGCAGCACTCACAGAAAAACAATGGTGGGTGCTCAGCACCCACCAGCAGTTCCCTGTGGCCCCACCCCACCCCTTCTGCTCCAACTTACCTCTGCCTCTGCCTCCTCCTCCTCCGGGAGTGCCCCGCCATATCCCGCTTCTCCTCCGTCCCTCCCATCTCTTGTGCCACGAAAGACCTGATTTGCAGGGCAGGGCGGGAGGGGCAACATGGCGTGCTGAGGGAAAAGGCGAAGCCGGGGTGGAGATTTGGGGAAGGGATCCAATAGGGGCAGGGCGGGGGAGAAGTAAAGGTGGGGACTTTGGGGATGGGGTTGGAATGGGGCAGGGCCAGGGGCAAGGATGGGTGGAGTCAGGGTAGGGCCAGGATGGGGGGGTCACAGGCACCCACCGGCGCTGGGGAAAGCTGGCACCTATGGTTTTGCTGTAAGAATCATGGACATGGGCCTAATAATTTTTACTGTTTAACATTTTAAACCCATGCATGGCAAAGATTTCTAAAGCTGGTAAAAGCAAAAAAGCATCCTAATGTAATAGATGGCAGGTGTATTGATAACCCAGAATGCACTCAAGCAAATTCCATCTATCCTACTTTCCCCCAAAAAATGAATTTTTCATCCGAAATTCTGAGTCCCTTGTGAATTTGTCACTAATAAGGGTTTAGCAGTAAAGATGGTGAGAAAACATTCATTCAAACAGTTTTCAGTTGGAAAATGCTGCTTCAACGAAACTGAAATTTTTCACCAAATCATATTGACATCAATGAAAATTTGTTTTGGAAAAAAAAGCAGGGAGGGTAATATTTAAAAGGTAAAAAAAAATCCTGTTTTGACCTTTTCTGGAACAAAGATTTGATTTTTCCTTTTTGTTTTGAAATGACTTTTCATTTTGGAATGTACTTTATTTCATATATTTTTTTAAAAAAAATACATAGGGTCAAAACTGAAACAAAATGTTTCACATTTATCAAAATGAAACATTTTGCTTGACCTGAAATCATTTTCCCCCTGAATTTGGTTTTACAGAAAATTGCAAAATTTTGGCTTGTCATCCCAACTTGGGATAAAAAAAAATCACCAAACTGATCATGGGATGCAAAATCCATTTTATGTCTACTGATAGTTACCAGTTCTTGCTGCGTTCCTCTGCCATTGGTCTTCATTATTTCCTGTAGATGTCACTGCTCTGATATGTGGCTCCATACAGCTTGAAACGAAGACTTTGGTGGAAAGGGTTTGCCTCTGCAGTCAATTTGAAAAGGAGCCATTGCAGGGCACTGAGCCATTCCAGGGCATTTCCATTCACCCCTGTAGCTTCTTGGAGGCAGGACAAGAATATTGAAATTTTGCAGGCTCTCCTTCCTGTTATGGATTTGTTCTTTTAGGTATTTTTGTGGTGGAAAAAAAAGGCTTTTTAAAGTTATTTTTCTTAGAGCTTGTCTACGCTTGAAATGCTATAGCAGTTCAGCTTCATCTCCTCTGTGTAGACTAGTGGTTCTCAACCTGCAGCCTGTGGGCTGCTTCTGGCCAATCAACACACAGCTGTGGCCCATGTGACATCCTCAGGGCCACACAGGTAGTATATATATTGTGTGAATGCGACCTACATAGCACAGAGAGAGCTGCATATGATAAAAAGCCCACAATGATAAATAGGTTGAGAACCACTGGTGTAGACACTACCTATGCTAACAGAAGGAGATCTAATATTAGGGTAAGTAATCCACCGCCCCAAGAGGTGGTAGCTAGGTCAACAAGAATTCTTCTGTCAACCTAGTGCTGTCTACACAGGGACTTATGCTGGATTTTAACTACCTCATTCAGAGGTGTGGATTTTTCACATCCCTAAGCAATGTAATTAAGATGACCTTATTTTCTAGTGTAGACCAGGCCTAAGTAAATAAATTTAAGTAGCTGCCTAAATGGACAATAACTTTCAGCTAAAGTTTCAAAAGGATCTCTAGCCAGACAGTGACAGATATAGAGTTAGTGCGGCCCTGTGCGTAGCTTCATTTTTTGGGGGCCCCCCTCGGGACCCAGCCAAGAAACAGAACATTCTCTCTTATCTCCCCTGCCACCCTCCCCATTTTTCATTCTTTTCTTCTTCATCCTCCTCCTATATTATAAATAATAGGAAGTAAATGAAAATAAAGTGAGGTACCTTGATTGGGGCAGAGGGTTGGGGTGTGGAAGGGCATACGGGGGTCAGTCTCTGTGAGGAAGTTTAGGTGAGGGCTCTGGGCTGGGGCAGGGGGTTGGGGTGTGGCACTTACCTTGGGTGGTGCAGCTCCCAAAGTGACCAGCACACTCCCCTGGCAGCAGATCCTAGGTGGGGTAGCCAGGGGGTCTCTGTGCGCCGCTGCCCCCAGGCACCTCCCCCACAGCTCGCATTGGCCTCAGTTTCCAGCCAATGAGAGCTGCAGAGTTGGCGCTCAGGGCAGGGGCAGCACACAGACACCCCACCAACCCACCCCGAGGCCGCAGGGACATGTCAGCTACTTCCAGGCATGGCGTGGAGGGAGGCAACGTGGCAAGTAGCCAGCTTAACTCTGCTGCGCTGCTGCTGGCACGTCTCTGCACACCCCTTGGAGAGGAGGGCGGCAGCAGGGCGCGCAGATGCCTGGGGTGGGAGCAAAGCGCGGAGCTGCCTTCCTCCTTCCAGGGACACGCAGAGACATACCAGCAGCCTGCTGCTTCCAGGAGAGCCGTGGGGCCACCAGCCACAGAATGCATGCACCCTGCCTTCCTGAGCCCTGCTGCGCCACCGGCCGGGATTCAGAGGCAGGTTGTCAGATGAGTTTAGTCCTGCATTTTGGGGGGCCCCTCGTCATGGGTGCCCCATGCCACCACACTGTTTTTCATGGTAAATCCACCTCTGTAACCAGAGGATTTAGTGCCCAATCCATTTCCCTCTAAAGTCAATGGAAAGTCTGTCCTTGACTTCCATGACAGCTGCATCAGGCTGCACATGTGCAGACAAAGCCAATAGCTCCATTCGCTCAGTAACCCATTTAAAAAAAAAGCCTTTCTCCTCTTTTGTGACAGTGGTTTAGGCTGTAACTCCACCAAGAGTTTATCAGGTCAATGAGCCACATTTTTAGTCCCCAAATACTTGTTTATGGCACCGAGAACAATGGCTCCCAAGGAGCGGTTACAGCCTTGAGTCAATATTCCATGCTTTCATTAAAAGTCCAGAAACCTGAGTGTACATTTATACAATCCATATTTTGGTCTATGTCCACACTGAGGTACTTCTATACCTGGCCTTGTAGTCTGTCTTTTAAAAAACAAACTATATCTATACAAATAAAAATTGTAACCAAGACCACGGGGCTGAACAAGTGTCATAGCTCCATTGAAGTCAATTGATAATTTACATCAGCCGAGGATCTGCAGCCCTCTGTTTATAAGGACAATGGCATGCAGTCCTAGGGCCTTAAAACTGCATCCGCGCTGCAGGAAGGGAGATGTCTTTTCAACAGAAGCCCAGTGTTATTCAATAGAATTCACCTCTCTAGCCAGTAAATCCCCTGCAAGAAATTGGAAATTTCCAGGCTCTAGGCATGTAGACAGATAACATAAACTTTTCAAGTGTAATACTTCCTGCCAAATATTCTCTCTTTGAACAACATTTGACACATGCTATTTCACCACCACAATAGCAAGTGGCGTCAGAAAAGCACAAAGCGGCATAACATACTGTACAGCACAAACGCTGTTCTTCAAGATCTTAAAAATCCCCAAATTCTGAGTGTTGCCAAAGCCTCAGAAAATACCCTTAGAGTGTTTGTGAACAACTCTCATCTTAGCAGGATAAGTTACTACCTCTGTTGCTTCTCGCACTAGTTTCAGTGAAGCTGATCTTGAATATTTAACTGGCAAAGCCTGGGCAAATAAGCGTAAGGAAACCATCTTGGGGTGGCGGGGGGATTTGAGCAGGGAAGAGTTCTGTATCTGTGGTGCTAGTTAGATTTTTATCTCGAGCAGAGAGTGAGGGAAAACATCACAGTCCTTGTACAGATTTCCATATAATTATTAGTAGCAGTAGTATAATTAGTATTTTATTGGCAGGTTCGGGTTTCCAAGCAATTTTCAGGAAATTGAGAATGGAAGGCAGTTTAGCTATAGTCATTGCTACTTCCCAATATGAAACCACAGTGAATATTCATGTTTTGAAATCCTAGCCAAGAGCCATGCTGTCTTTCTCATGGGGACATAATGTGATCACACATGAAATGGGAAGTGGCCCAAGCATTAGTAAGCTGGAGGCGAGAGGGCCTATGAAACAGTCTTTCTGAGATGTGGTCTGCACTATGAAAGGGTTGAGAAGCTGATTTATGATGCTAGATGATATATGAATAAATGTGTTCTGGATCTGAATTCCAAACCCCCAAAAGTTCAGCATATTTGGATTTAGGGTTTTGTGTCTTCCCATTCCGTTGTTGAATCAGAGCTTTAGTTCAGTCTCACTTGAGTTCTGTAGTATATCTTTATGCAAGTAATATAGTCTTAGGGTATGTCTACACTGCAGTGTAAGCCTAGGCTTAGTGGAATTCAGATCTACGGATCCTGGATTCAAGAATCTACACTGGTTGTCAACCCTATGTTAAGAATTTTCTAACCTGGGCCTGAACCTGGGGCTCCAGGGTCCACACTGCAGTATGCAGACCCAAATCCATCCAACCATATCCCAGACTTCCTAGTGCCCTCCTGAAATGTGGATGCTCTAGCCCTTTGTTTGTGACTTTCCACCAGACTTGACTGGTCCCTTGCCAGGTCCCTGAGCATCTACTGCTCCACCCCCATGGAATCCTGGGACTCTGGGTTCAAGCCCTGGGTTAGCACAATTTGTAGACAGAAGGATGCTTAGCATGAGTTTGAACGCTGGGCTTATACTGCAATGTAAACATACCCTTAAGGGTAAATTTTCAGTGCAGCCTTTTCCTTGCTTCCCCATTCATGTGCACAAAATTGCATGGACACACGCATGCACTTCCACTTGGCATGTGCACCTTTAAAAGGTAGACAGCAGTGCACATACAATGTTAGAATTTGCTCCTGCAAAACCCAGAGTAGCTGACAGATTTTGCAGAGGCAAATCCTAATTATTATATGCAGGGCTGACTATGTAACAGTGTTTGCCTGGAAATGTATGAAACAAGGGGCTGAAAACATACCCCTTATAAACTGAGAGTTTCATAGATTACAAGGCCGGAAGGGACCATTGTGATCATCTAGTCTGACCTCCTGTATAGTTCCTAGAGAATAAATTTTAGAAAACATCCAATCTTGACTTAAAAATTGTCAGTGGTGGAGAATCCACCACGACCCTTGGTAAATTGGTCCAATAGATAATTACTCTCAACATTAAAAATTTACGCCTTACATCTGATCTGAATTTGTTTAGCTTCAACTTCTAACTGCTGGATCATATTATACCTTTCTCTGCTAGATTGAAGAACCTGTAAATATTTGTTCCCCTTATAGATACTTATAGGCTGTAATTAAGCCACCCCTTAAGATTCTCTTTGTTAAGCTAAATAGTGTGCGCTCCTTCAGTCTCTCACTGTAAGGCAGGTTTTCTAATCCTTTAATCATTTTTGTGGATCTTCTCTGAACCCTCCCCAGTTTATCTTCTTGAATTGTGGGCACCAGAATTGGACACAGTATTCCAGCAGGGGTCACATCAATGCCAATATAAAGGAAAAATAACCTTTCTATTCCTACTCGAGATTCCCTTGTTATGCATCCCAGGATCATATCAGGGTTTTTTTGACCACAGCATCAGACTAGGAGCTCATGTTCAGCTGATTATCGACTGTGACCCCCAAATTTCTTTGAGTTGCTGCTTCCGAAGATTAAGTCCCCCCATTCTGTAAGTATGCCCTACATTCTTCATTCCTAGATGTAAATATGTACATTTGGCCATATTAAAACAAATATTGTTTGCTTGTTCCCATTTACCAAGTGATACAGATCACTCTGTATCAGTGACCTGTCTTCATTATTGAGCACTCCCCCAATTTTTATGTCATTTGCAAACTTCATCAGTGATTTTTTTCTTCTTCTAAGTAATTGATAAATACGTTAAATAGCATAGGGCCAAAAACCAAACCCGGCTGGATCCCACTGGAAGCACACCCGCTCAGTGATGATTCCCTATTTACAATTACATATTAAGACCAATCTGTTATCCTATTTTCAATCCATGTGATGTGTGCCATGTTAATTTTGTATCATTCTAGTTTTTAATCAAAATATCATGCAGTACAAAGTCAAATGTCTTACAGAAGTCTAAATATATCCTGTCAACACTGTTACCTCAATCACCCAAGCTTGTCATCTCATCAAAAAAAGATAACAAGTTAGTCTGGCAGGATACATGTTCCATAAACCCACGTGGATTTCCATTAATTACATTACAGTCCTTTAATTTTTTATTAATTGAGTCCCATATCAGCCACTTCATTATCTTTCCTGGGATCGACATCAGGTTGAAAGAGGTCATCCCATTTACCCTTTTTAAAAACTGGCACATTAGCTTTCTTCCACTCTTCTGGAACTTCCCTAGTGTGCCAAGACTTAGGGTAGGTATCACTGTGGGACTAATTCGACCTAAGTTCCGCAACTCCAACTATGTGAATAATGTAACAGGATTTGACATACGTTAGGTCAACGTATTGCTGTGAATACCATGCTTCATTGATGGGAGAAACTCTCCCATCAACTTACCTTATGCTTCTCATTCTGGTGGAGTACCGGAGTTGACAGGAGAGTGATCAGCAGTGGATTTAGTGGGTCTTCACTAGACCTGCTAAATCGATCCTCGGTGGATAATTCGCCATGTGTCAATCCCCCAGTAAGTGGATACAAGCCCTTACAGAAAATCCACATTACCGGTCCTATGAGCTCCTCAGCCGGGTCTTTTAAAACTTTTTTATCCAGACCTGCTGATTTTCAAATGTCTAACTTTAGTAGCTTCTATGTAACATCCTCCAGAGATACTAGTGGAATTGAAAGTGTTATTGTCACCATATGATGAGATTGTATCATCTGGTTTTTCCCAAAAAAATACAGTTTCTGCACATAAGATTTTCCTCTATTTGTGTGGAAGAGTTGGGAAGATACTTTTTGCATGAAAATTAGAGGCTGTGCAGAAAAGAAAAGTCCCAGTTAATAAGAGTTTAACTATGTATGGTAACAAAAGTTTTTTTGAATTGTCTTAGTTCCATTGTGTTTTTACCAGCTATAACCTTTAGAGTTTTTCTGCAGCAACTTCAGGGTTTCCATGTTATAATTATATACATATTATAAAGCTCATCAGCCACGACCCATTATTTTGCACAAGACTAACTTTTGTTAACTGACCTCAATTAGTTATTAGTATTCATCCACAAAATTAAGAGGAAATAGAACATTTAGCTTACTCACAAGTATTTACTGTACTGTATGTGCAGCGAAGGATAGGGTTATCTTATTTTGTACATTTTTGCCTGTTAAAAGCCAAATTTACACACAGGGCTGCCCAGAGGCAGGGGGAAAGTGGGGCAATTTGCCCCAGGCCCCCCACAAGAATATAGTATTCTATAGTATTGCAAATTTTTTTTATGGAAGAGGCCCCCAAAATTGCTTTGTCCCAGGCCCCCTGAATCCTCTGGGCAGCCCTGTTTACACACACAAAAAGTACTGGAGTCAGAACGACAGATACACATTTTCATGACATGTATATGCCCTGATCTTAAAGCCAAGCAGATCAATGGGAGTCTTGCCTTTGACATCACTGGGATCCTGGTAGAGGAGTTAGGAAAAGCATTTGCTGTGAAGAGAAATTTTGTTCATAATTCATATTAAGATGTAAACACATAGGGCTAAATCTTGAGCAACAGTGAGTGCCCGCAACTCCTCTTATTCCTCTGGTACCCTCAATGGGGCTTTTGTCATAAGGTAGCGCCTTCAAGCTGTCTGAATTGTGTGATCCGTCTGCTGTTGCACATCTTGGCTCAGAAAGAGCTTTGTCAGGTAGCCAAATATGTGTATACACAATACAGGAAATACAGGAGCCAGCTCTTCTTGTCAAGAGTAGTTAAATATTAACGACAGTGCCTGTCTGGCCTGGAGCTGGCAAGCTCATCAATACTAAACCTCATGAGTATGTGATCAAGGGTAATTTACCTCAACAGACATTAACCAGCTTTGATTGACTCATTCTTGAAAGGTGAAGGTTTGAATATTTAAAGTTGTAAAACATGTCCACCCAGTATGAGGTCTCTTGTGCCACGACGTACTTTGGATTGGCTTGTTCCTTGACACTGCTTTGAGTTACTGGAAATACTTGGATCCTCTTCAAACCAAGTAGCTTTTCCTCTGTCAGTAAGGAAAGGGCTGCATAAGATCACTTTTTTGGTAACTTCTGGATTTACTGTACTTCCCTTACTGCACATGACTATAATTACGGCAATGGGTCTCATTTATTTTGGGCTAGATTTTCACAGCACCGGCTGAGATGTGCAGAAGAGTGAGGAGAGTAGGAGACAAGAAAGTTTGCCCACTCCCCTTACTGCCCTGCTGAGATTGTGACCTCAGCTGTAGGGAGGAAAGCAGTTGCCCACTATTTCTCACTGCAACTGTGTAAGTGGGCAGTGAGGGGCAAGAAGTGAGGGAAGCCCTGGCTCATGTCGTCTTCCAGATCCCGTGTCACCTACACGCTATTCAGAGTAGCTGGCTGGCTGGTTGCACAGGCCGAGAGTAGCCATATAAAGGAATGAACTAACTTACTCCTCTCCCAGAACAAGAGAAAGCAGGGGAGGAATTGAGTCCTAACTTATCTGGCATGCTGTTGTGGGGCACCTCCTCGTTGCCTGTTCTCATGGCTGATTGTAAGGTTACAATCAAGCCTTTGGATTTTTGATCCATGGAAACAATGGACCTTTTCCATTAGGTGGTTCACTGTTGCTAAAGCAATGCGCCGTAGCATCTTGTGGTGGGATTAAATAATATTGCTTTCATAGTCTACCTAGTGAGCCTTCTGACATGTCCTGCTCTTTTATGTATTGTGGATATTTTTGTATTGAGATTACACTGATGCAGCAAGTTGATGATCTGGACAAATATCTGCTAACGAACAGCCTGGGACTATAAACACTTAATAATTATGAGCGAAATGCAATTGGAATTCAGGTCTGGAGAGATTAATGAGCAGCACAGTAACCCACTGTGCTGCCTGGTCTTCCTATACTATACTGTTCAAGTGAAGGGGACTAATGCTCTGGTCGTGTCATTTACGTGCAAAGCATATGCCACAAGCAATGTCTTGTCGGAAGCCCTACACTATCTATCTCTGGCAGTGTCTACAGCTGGCGCTAGGAATGTGGCCCCTGGCTTGCGCAGCTTTACTGGGACCAGCTCTTATCAAGCTAGTAGGCTAAAAATAGTAGCATAGCACAGGCTGTGAGCAGCAGCATGGGGTAGTCACCCTGAGTACATCCCCCCCAGGGTCCAAGAGGGGTTGTACTTGCTAGCCATGCTGCCACGCACCACTGCCCGCGTTACAGCAACTACACTCCTACCTTTAGCGTGGTAGCTTGATGAGACCTAGCCCACTTATGTCTGTGTGAGGTGGGAATCTCACCTCTAGCCCCACGTGTAGACTCCCTCTTCATTTATCTGTCGGTGTAATCAATCATTTGGGAATGCTCTGAGTAAAACACAAAATGAAGGAAAGGAAAATTTGGGCCTCATGACATCAGACTCAGTGGGAATTTTGCCTGTATTGGGACTGCCAGATCAGACCATTGTTTTAGGTGCGAAGGAAAGCAAAATTGGACCATGCTGAGTCCTAGGGAACTGATTCTCCCCCTGCAGAATATGGGTACCTGGTTAGAGGCGAATCTGAGGATTTGGAAGTGGGTTCATTTCAAGGTGGATTCTCTGAGATACTGGGATTGTGTCAGAGTGTAACCTAGTGGTATGGGAGGAGAGAGAGGAAATAGAACACATGTAAAACAGGCAGACATTTTCATTCTGCATGAACTGTCGTCTGTACGCCTTCAGGTCCATGTTGTGATATATTCCCTAGGGGGTTGGACTAGATGACCTCCTGAGGTCCTTTCCAACCTTAATATTCTATGATTCTGTGAATTCACACCAAAAAGTTCTATTCATGTCAGTGGAGCTACTCACAATGCAGAGAAGCAGGCTTTGGTGCTGTATCTACTCTTGAGCATTTATTTTGCATTTCCTATTGCCTCTGAAGTATACTAATGCCTACCTTGGACAAAATTGTCCGTAATGGGAGACAACACTTTCTTAATCTGTCTTATACAGAACCTTTCTTCACAAAGGGTGAGAGTAGCATGCTTGGTTGCTTAGACTAGCCATTGCAGTTCTTCCTAATCAGCGTGTCAATATTCTCTCTTTGTTGCCAGAAGGAGGAACGTGTGAAGTTATAGCAGCACACAGATGCTGTAATAAGAATCGAATTGAGGAAAGATCACAAACAGTAAAATGCTCCTGCCTCCCTGGGAAAGTGGCCGGGACAACACGAAACAGACCTTCCTGTGTTGACGGCAAGTAGCTCATCCAGTATATGTGTGAACTGAATATGTAACATCCAGTATATACCTAACACTATATATATGTTATGTAGCAAACATACCTGTATTCTCTGGTTTAGCTTTTTAGGAAAAGATAAACTATAAGCATAAATGGTTGACCAAGGAGATGGCCTTTTACCTCACCAATATACCTTGTCTCCCACCTTAGAGCCTGATTCTGCAAGCCTTACCCAGTTTAAAAAGGATTTACTATCGCTAATAGTTGCATTACAGTCTGTGGGGCTAATCACATAAATACAGCAAACCTGGTGGCAAGAGCAAGCCCTTAGTAAACAATGGGCAAAACCTCTTCTTTGTGTCTCTCTATTGGGCCCTCATGTCTCAATGGCTGTGATTCAGAAATATTTCAGGTGACAATAAGTTGTTCTGATTCAATTTCTGGCTTTAAAAAGTCAGCCCAAAAAATCCAGTGATCTCATTTTTGTAATAAGCAAAGACGAACAAAAACTGCAAAGCTCATTTTTGGTTCTGAAAAAAAAATGCCATTTCTGAGTAGATCCGACATTGGCCCCGCTCTTCTGAAAGCTTCAGGGCAGAATCTTGTCATGCATGGCTATCTTTGCAAGACAAAACTAAAACATGGGGTGAATCACATCTGGGTCCCATTTTTATCCAAATGTCAGTACTCTGGGGTTCTGATTTTGTGACTATCTTTATCATTCCAATGGTGAAATAAATATACACATGTTCATGGGAGACTTCTCTTTATGGTTCACGTAATCCTAATTGAACATTAGTGAGGTGCACCAAGTAGAGAATATACTGTGCTGTTTGGAAATGGTTATTTAAAATAAATGTCTTCATATTATGGCTTTAAGAATCTATTGACTTTAGTGGGACTAATCTTTGGTTTTATTTCCCCCACACACTGATAAGTGATGTCTGATCAGTAGCATCCTTGTATAGCAGCCCTATTAAATGGGCTTGGATTTTAAATGTTCCTTTTCTCATCTCTATTTTGTGGAAATGATCTGGTAGCATCATTGACTGTAACCCCCTGGGGTGCCAAAAGTCATTAAGAACTTGTTTGCCTTTTCTGTTTGAATGGGATTGAATATCACTCTGCCTCAGCTTCCTGCAAGTAGCAGGACCCAGCAGTGTTGCTGCACAGCTGATTTGTCAAAGCATCTTTTGTTTTCTATTCGGATTCACATTTTAAAGATGCAGCCTTCCATCAGAAAGAGAGACGCGCATGCAGACATTTGAAAACCCATTTCCCTCAGTCACGTGCAGCAACATTTTCAAAGGCACTGCCAACAGAGCAACAGCTGTGCCAATTTTCATTGAAGGTTAGATGAAAGTTCCTGTTGGCTTTATGGGCTGCAAAAGCATTGCAGCCTGAAGCCTGTGCTGGCATCATTTCATAGTAAGTAGATAGAAAAATATGGTGTATGTCAGAGGGGTGGAATCTTACAATGTTCTCAACTGTTGTTCGATGGTGTGCATGTGTGTGGATCTATCTAGTTTGTATGTTAAAATATAAAAAAAAAATCTTATAATTGCAAAAAGACACTTTAGGTGTTAAATTGTGGGGCAATAATTCACAGCTTGTTACAACTGGAAATGCCATTCAGTCCCTGGAATCCTTCCTCCAAATGCACTACAGTAGCTGTGAATTAATACACTTTAATTCACAAGCTGACACATTTTATTGCTTAATTATTCAGATACAAAGAATTTTATGAAACAAAAAAAAGTCATGAATCTGTAGGCGATATCTTTGGTTGGGCCTAACTAAAAACAAACTGGGTAAACTTTGGAGAGCCACATTTTCTTCATTAGGTCCTGAAAATCCAGAGCCAATAGATACAGTAGAGTGGCGGTGTTAATTCAGACCTGGTAATTCTATTCAGAGAACAGTAGGTCCGAGGGGAATTATGTTTAAAAAAATAATCAGTGTAGGTATGGACTTGAGTCCCTCTGCTTAATAGCTGTCTCTGGATTACAATGAAAACAAATGTTATCAACTGGCATTTTGAAAGGGGAAAAGATAAAGCAAAGGCTACTGTCAGAAAGGCATGTGATCCTGCACTCATTGAAGTCAGGGGCAAAACTCTCATTGACTTCAAAGGAATTTCTTCCCCTTTTAAGTTTAATTGTTGTAATCAAGACATGCGTTCTTTTGTCAATGATTGGTGATTGGTTAGAAAGCCAAGACACTGTTCACAAAAATTAAGGGGCATTCTTTTTATGCTTAGTTTAATCTTCACGCTTTGTTTTAGATTCTTGACACACTGACCGTCTTGGGTAAAAACCCTGAAGTCATTTTGTAGTTTTTTAGTCCTTACTAAGGCAAAATTCCCATTTTCTTCTGTGGGAAGTTCCATTAACTTCAGTAGGAAATTTTCCTAAGTAAGGATTTGGTATTTTGCCTGTTTTCTGGGAGGTTTTATTTAGTACATTACAAAGGATCAGTTAAAATTTGTTGCCTCCTTTATCTACTATATTAAGATGATTAAATGCTGTGAGTCACAGTATTATACTTTGTACAGTTTAAAGCTATGATGTGCCACTTAAAAAAAATCTTTTCATTGATCCCTTACTTTAAAATGTGTTATGGATGCCCTTGCATAAATAGCATAAATAACAAACTGAATCGTAAAAATGTACTGAAAGGGACCTTGGAAAGTCTTCAAGTCAAGTCCCCTGCTTTGTGGCAGGACCAAGTAAACCTGGACCATCCCTGACAGGTGTTTGTCCAACTCATTTTTAAATGCTTCCAATAATGGGGATGCCACAATCACCCTTGGAAGCCTATTCCAGAGCTTTGCTACCCTAATAGTTTGAAAGTTTTTCCTAATATCTAACCTAAATCACCCTGACTGCAGATTAAGCCCATGACTCCTTGTCCTACCGTCAGTGAACCAGGAGAACAATTCATCTCTGTCCTTTTTGTAGCAGCCCTTAACATACTGGAAGGCTATCATCAGCTCCCTCCCCACATGGTCTTTTTCTCAAGACTTAACATGCCCAGTTTTTTTAACCTTTCCTCATCGGTTGGGTCTTCTAAACCTTTGATCATTTTTGTTGCTCTTCTCTGGACTTTCTCCAGTTTGTCCACATCTTTCCTAAATTGTGATGCCAAGATGTGGCCTAATTAGTGCCAAGTAGAATGGGACAATTACCTCCGGGGTCTTGCATACAACACTCCCATTAATACACCCCACAATCATGTTAACTTTTTTGTAGCTGCATCACATTGTTGACTCATTCCATTTGTGGTCCACTGTAATCCCAGATCCTTTTTAGCAGTACTGCCACCTAGGCAGTTATTCCCCATTTTGTAGCTGTGCATTTGGTTTTTCCTTCCAAAGTGAACTTGCCAATACATGCACACCCAAACAAAACCAAATTGCTCTGGAATGGGACTGGATGACTTGTTGAATTGGTAACAGCAGTTGGACACCCTGTTGCTAGTTGCATTCCAGGCTCAGGTTGATCATTATCATGAGACATTGTTACACTCTGCTGGCTCTTTAGTTGCCTGCATGAAATGAATTGGGACACTGATCCTGTTCTCATTAAAATCGATGGCCAAACTCCCATCAGCTTAACAGGATCAAGCCCTTGGTGGTTCTCAGGCCATTTCAGTTGCATCAGAAAACTCTTCCTCAGAACTGATGCATTTGACTGTCTCAGCTGATACCAGGAACGTAATGGACATGAGACTGAGCTTTCCCTTTACCCCTGATAGTGGTCCCCTTGGGTCAATGATTAAGTATGTTAGGGGACAGCATGGGGGAGTTTGCAGTGCTGTTGTCCTTGCTGTTTCTCAGCAGGAGGAATGGTCTGTGGTTCTCCTTGGTATTGATAAGCAGTCTCCTACTTCCACGTTCTGCAACCCATGCCCATGTTAACTAGCATTTACACAAGCAATCCCCCTGACTAGTGTTTGAAATTAAATAAATTCTGCCTGTGCTGTAGAAGATGGGATGTTTCCACACATCTTGCAGGACTTCATGCAGAGCCTCACTCAGTGCTGATGCTGATGGATTCTCTACTACTCAGAGAAAGGAACCATTTGCAGAGACTAAGGCTGGTCTACACTACTGGGGAAAATCGGTCTTAGATACGCAACTTCAGCTGCGTGAATAACGTAGCTGAAGTTGAAGTATCTAAGATAGAATTACCTACCGTCCTCATGGCTCGGGATCAATGTCCACGGCTCCCCCTGTCGATTCCGCAATTCCGTTTGGGTTGGTGGAGTTCCAGAATCGATATAAGCTTGTTTGGGGATCGATTGCTACCCGCCAATATGGCGGGTAGTGAAGGCGTAGCCTTAAACAGAGAACACACCCAGGCTAGATTATATCAGCATGAGGGCTGTACTTACTTCAAAAGTTATTCCTTGTTGTTAGTTAAATAAATTGTTATCCTAAAGCCTGCTTCAGTCAGATAGGAATTCTAAAATACCCGGAGTGGAGACCGTTCAAATGCGAGTCTGTTCATGAAGGCGTGCCTCATCTATTGCATAAATTATTTGCTACTCTACTCCAAGTCTCTATATGAAAGAACAGTTGGGGTGGTTCTGCAGCCTCACTAAACATAACGGTGTTACTGAGAGACTCCTTTTGTGCTGGGAATTAGTCTGTTCAAGTTTGTTACTAGACTTCTTATTCCTGCTCTTTACATGCCATCTCAAATAGCCCAAGCACCTCGTGTTAGGCCCAAGGCCACTTGTTGTTTTCCTTGATATATGAACAAAAACTTTTGCTTTACTGCCCTGCCCTTGTGCCTCAGTAACTGTTCACACCTTTTTGCCCCTTGTTTTAGGGGGTTGACTTTTCTGACTTTACACTTTCTTTTAACTATTTCTGTCATCACATTCACTTGTGCTGTCATGTATCATGTGCAGGTTATGTCTGCGTGTTTGTATTACACCTTCGCTCTTCATTGTGTTTGTCAACAGCTTGTCCTCTTCACTTAAAGCTATAATGTGAGGATTGTGCATTTCATGCATTTTCCTCTTTCATCAGCATATTTTTGCAAAATGATTCTGCGGCTTACGAAGGTATCTTCATGGTTGTTCAAATGTTGAGCATTCTTTATCTTGCTAGCTGCCATGTGGCTGATGTTCATTCTTAGGTATGGGGTGTTATTCCTGTCTCTTTATTAACCGAAAAACTCAATCTTACTTGTATAACTGTGGTGTTTACAGTCCTGTGCTTTGCCTTTTTCTAGGCCGTGTGTGTGTGTGTGTGTTTTCTGCTGCTTGGCATTAGGAAATTGCCTTTTCAGGTGTCAAGTCCATATTCCTGAGTAGATTTCTATGTACTTTCTTATTCTTGTACCCAAAAAACTATTTGTTCTGTAATGAGGGAGTCTTTTTAGTATGCCAGAGTCACAGACTGCCTTTTAAATTTTCAGTTTGAGACACAGTCTGCTATTATTTCTCCTTTTTTATTCATCTTTCTACATGGTTATGGAGCTACTAACTGCTCAGTGGTGCCTCCTTGTGGCTCCTCTGGGGAATTAGCTCTGCCAACTGGTGATGCTCCTTCCTGTGGTTACTCAGGCGATCATTCCAGTCACTCACTCACTCCACTCATGCTCCTGGACCTGCAACGCTGTCATCTTCATAGCTTAGCCCTCTGGCTAAGTCACATTAAAGTTCTCCCCCACACTCCTTCCAGGGTATCGGAGGTCATTTGAGGCAAACTGTCCCAGGTGGTCTGCTGCCTGGTCTGTGCCACTCCCACAGTGGCTGGTAGGCTCACTCTCTATACCAGCTTCTAGTTCAGGGACCCTCAACTCAGGGCTGGGAGAGTAAAAGCCCATATTGCACCTTCCCTGGACTGCTTTCTACTCTCTTTGGTGCCTCCTGCCTTTCCCTCCTCAAATCAGGGAGTTCAACTGTAGGTTTCATCCCCCAGACTGACAACCTCCTTTCTTTGTGGATCCTACCCAGCTCCTCCCCCACAGCTGGTTTCCATCTGCAATTAGGCCCTAAACACTTTCTTGGTTTCCTCCAGCCTGGTGCAGCCTAAGGTTTATTGGCCTAATTTATTTAGGCCTTGTGTGTGGGGTGGATAGCCCATCACACTACATGTTACAAATAAATAATTATATTATATTATATTATATATGGTGAAATCCTGGCCCCATTGACAAAACTCCCTTTGACTTGAAAGGAACATGAATTTCCACCCATCATTCACAGGGAATATTTAAGGGAGGGATACAGTGATTCTTAAACTTTTTCATTACTTCTTCAAAGCTTTCTTCCCCTTTCTCCCCTACCCCATCATGCTTACTGTGGAAATCAGTGTATATATCCAACCCTTGACAAAAACAATGCATTTTTTATTCATCCTCTATTTTACCAGCCTCTCTGGTTTTTGAACGCAGTTCACATTTCTGTTGGAACACTCTTTCCAGGTCTGCTTAGCATGTTCTCATAATTTGTAAAGGTTGGTGGGGGTTTCACAGTCAAGCTCCATGGCAGCCATTTTTTACCATTCTCCTGGTTATAATCAATGTCACTTGTGCCAGATTTTTGATAGCTTACCTGCTTGTGCTTTTCCTGGATCTGCTGGATCTCTGTACCTCCTATGCACAGTACCATGTGGTATTTCAGTGACTTCTGAGGCAGGCTTTAGGATAACTTATTTATTCAACTATCAACAAAAATAACATCTCAAGTAAATTCAGTACTGCTGCTGTAATTAAGCACGCTTATATTATTTGCCTCTGATTGTCTATTGTCCTTCTCCTTGTGCAGTCACTTATATCAGTGCAAAGTGGGAGGAGTAAGTTGCTACCATTCTGACTTGGGAGAGTTTACACTTGCTTTGCCCCAGTGTGAACAAGTATGCAAGATGCAGAGCACTGGAGAACTGGGTCCACACTCTCTATCTGAGCAACTGATTCCTGAATGAGTGAGAGTCAGCAGGAAGTGTGGCACTGCATAGTGACCTGCAGAACACCTGGCAATGCAAAACTTTAATTTAAGCCCTTTTTAGCACACTAGTCAACATGGGTTGCAGAATTAGGCCCTTAGTGGTAGGATGGGTTAATTATTCAAGATTTTCAGTATTGGATTGTGCATCAAATCTGTGGCTCATTTACTGTATCTGTCTCCTTTTGAGGGAAGAGTATTTTCTGTCTTGCTGTGTAGAGAAGGAAAGCGGCTGCCAAATCTGATGATTTAGCCACTCCACCTTTCGCCCTCCCATGGAAACTTAAATGTGAGTTCCATTCATGATGCAGCTGCAGGACTTGGTCCAAAATATTTGGGGTCACTCATACTTAAGCTAATTCTGTATTTGTTTTAATCAGATATTAGGTCCCTGTGTTAAAGCTAACTATCCGCCAAAGAAAATGAACATTTTGATCATTAATTTGATTTTTTTTAATGAAATAATTTAATGGTTTAAGCACTTAGGTCCTTATCCTGTAAAGATTTACATGTATGCATAACTTTACATACTGTGAGTGAAATCCTGTGTGTGAACCCCATTGAAATCAATTGCAAAACTCCCCACTGACTTCAGTGAAGTCAGGATTTCACGCTATGAGTAAACCCATAGACTCAATGAGATTAATGTCTACCCTGCCAAAAACAGACCCACAACAATGAGACATTCCTGCTCAGATGAGTCTCCGACCCTAAGTGGGAATGTCTATACTGCTAATTTTAGCACCATAGTGTGCACCCCATGAATCCAAGTCAGTTGACCTGGGCTCTGAGACTTGCTGCTGCAGGGTTTGGGGGGTTTTTTGCGGAGTGGCAGGGGGAGAGTGTTTGCAGTAAAAATGTATGCTGAAGGACTACTCAAAACACATAAACAGTTAAATACCTGTGTAAGTAGCATTATGAGTTTCAATGCTAAAATGAGGAGTGTTTCAGTCAATTCTAAAACAGGTAGGTATATAGATAGAAAGATTTCTCCAAAGTCATGTTCTTTTTCCAAAATAGCACTATCTTTGTGTAGCCCCTCTTCCTGTTCAAGATAGTGAAGTCTGCCTTGTGACTTTCTGCACAACTTTGGGCAAACTGGGTCTGAAGCTCTTCTGTGTCTCTGCATTGTGTGTCAGTGTGTATTCACCTCAGACCACACACACTCAGACAAACCACCAGGTACAAGGTTTTATTCTGTAATGAAACATAGAACAGGATGACAGTCCAGCAGCCTCCTCTCTGGTGGCCTGCCTCATGCTCCCAGCTTCCATCAGTGCTGAAACTTCCTGCTGGAATGGGCACAGGAGACTTCCTAGCAGGAGGGATAGCTCAGTGGTTTGAGCATTGGCCTGCTAAACTCAGTCTTGTGAGTTCAGTCCTTGAGGAGGCCACGTGGGGATCTTAGGCAAAATCAGTACTTGATTCTGCTAGTAAAGGCAGGGGGCTGTACTCAAGGAACTAGGAAAACATACCCCAATTTGTAGTCCACAATTTATAGTTGCTGCTGAAGCACATTGCACCTGGGGCTACATTTATATATTTGTAAAAGCAGCAGAGAATCCTGTGGCACCTTATAGACTAACAGACACCATCACCTCAGCTGACAATCTACACAGGAGGTCCACTTTCTAGACACCCACGGTGCAATAAGTGATGGCCACATTACACCACCCTATATCAAAAACCTACCGACCGCTATGCCTACCTTCATGCCTCCAGCTTCCATCCCGGGCACATCACACGATCCATGTCTACAGCCAAGCACTGAGGTCAACCGCATCTGCTCTAACCCCTCAGACAGAGACCAACACCTACAAATCTCCACCAAGCATTCTCAAAACTACAATCCCACACAGGAAATTAGGAAACAGATCAACATAAGCCAGATGTGTACCCAGAAGCCTCCTACTGCAAGACAAACCCAAGAAAGAACCAACAGGACTCCACTGGCCATCACATACACCCCAGCTAAAACCCCTCCAACGCATCATCAGGGATCTACAACTCATCGGACATGATCCCACACTTTCACAGGTCTTGGGTGGCAGGCCAATCCTCGCCCACAGACCACTGCCAACCTGAAACGTATTCTCACCAGCAACTGCACACCACACCATAGTAACTCCAGCTCAGGAACCAATCCATGCAACAAACCTCGATGCCACTCTGCCCACATATCTCACCAGCCACACCATCAGGACCTAACCAGATCAGCCATACATCACTGGTTCGTTCACCTGCACGTCCACCAATGTAATATACGCATCATATGCCAGCAATGCCCCTCTGCTATGTACATCGGCCAAACTGGACAGTCACTACGGAAAAGGATAAATGGACACCAATCAGATATCAGGAATGGCAATATGCAAAAACCTGTCGGAGAGCACTTCAACCTCCCTGGCCACCACTATAGCAGACCTTAAGGTGGCCATCCTGCAGCAAAAAAACTTCAGGACCAGACTTCAAAGAGAAACTGCTGAGCTTCAGTTCATCTGCAAATTTGACACCATCAGCTCTGGACTAAACAAAGACTGTGAATGGCTTGCCAATTACAGAACCAGTTTCTCCTCCTTGGTTTTCTTACCTCTACTGCTAGAACAGGGCCTCATCCTCCCTGATTGAACTAACTCGTTATCTCTAGCTTGCTTGCTAGCATATATATACCTGCCCCTGGAAATTTCCATTACCTGCGTCTGACGAAGTGGTATTCACCCACGAAGCTCATGCTCCAAAATTCT
>NC_133785.1:32971556-32982882 GCF_003597395.2 Chelonoidis abingdonii | reverse complement strand
AACAGATAAAATGTTCACAAAGAAGATTATTGGAAAGTACGAACGCAATTGGAGAGGACTACAACTAGTAGATGTATTTAGGAAGAGAATGTGGGTAGCCATGATACATTACACGGAAAGATCCAGTGAACGATCTGAGACTGGGCTAGGCAGAAGACACGTGTGGCGAGATCAGCGCGGATCTGCCGCGTGCACTAATACAGACCTCTCAGACGGCCATGGTGGATCTTCAGGAATAGAGGCAGCGCAGTAGCAGACGTAGCGGCTGCAGCCCCGTATAACTCCCTCAAGCCACGTCCCATAGATCTCCCTCACCAGGACGTGTAAAGGAGACGCGTGGGGAAGGCTCGTGCACCCGCCCTACTCCTCACCCCCCTGGAGAGTTAAGATAAGAGGCTGTAATTTATGCCAATGGGCTTAATGGCCTTTTCCCCTTCCCTCCTTCCAAAGCAGCAGCAGCCGAGGGAACCTCCTAATCCTGCCTTTTTTTATAGTCGCTTGTAAAAAAGACAATCGGAAAGGGGGAGGGTGGTTTCTACAGGAAAAGTAGTAAGAGAAACAACATGATTTTAACAGATCCATAATAACTTTTTAATGAATAATTAAATAGTTAAACGAACTTGAATTTATTCCTCGCCAACCTGTAATCAAAGGGGGAGGTGGGTGCTTACACGAATAAGTCATGCGGAGGGTGTCATCACAAGGGGAAGCAAAACAGAGTCACACACGTACCCTGGCACGTGCTGAAAACTCATCTCAGGCTTCTCTGATCGCAGCGCGCTCCAGGTGTCTCTTCAATGCCCTGGTCTTGGCTGCTGCGTACTCAGCGGTCCGGTGGTTTGCCTCAGAGCCTCCCACTCCAGCCATCAAATGGTCTCCCCTGTAAGCTCACAAAGATTTGTGCAGCACACAGCAAAGCAGCAATAGCAGAGCGGGACATGGGTTGCTGAGGTCTGAGCGAGTAAGTGATCGATCACGACCTTTAAAATGGCCATAGCAATTCTACCACACCGGCACACTTGCCAGCCTCGAGTTGAAGTTGAAACAGACAGCTCCTGACTCACTGGTCCAGCTGCCCAAAGTGTAGGCTTCACCATGAGCAGCCTGGATCAAGGGGTAGGCTGCGGTCACCAAGCGATTACACAGGCATATTCACTCCCAACGGTTATTTCCTGGCTGTGGAAGTAATCTCCTTGCTGCAGCCGTTAAACAGACTATGTCTGAAGACGCGAACATCTGAACCTTCCTGGCCACACGTGGATTGGGTGAAACGTCCTTGGGTTCCACCACGGGCGTGCAGCACCATTTTGAAAAGTACCCTTGCGGTTTTCAACGTATCGGGGCCCGGCGCTCGGGGCCAAGATAGGGATAGGGTTCCATCTATTGCCCCACCACAGTTCGGAAAACCCCTGCACAAAAGCCAGCCTACTATCACCTCAACATTTCCCAGAAGGCTACAAACCTTTCGTATCACAGCTTAACGATTGCCTTTTGCTACTGCACGATGCAGCCCCACAGTAGACTTGGCCCCACTCCAAAGTTGATTCTCGCTGAGACCGGTAGCTGCTACTGGCATTGGCAGTTTTCCAGAGGCTATCACCGCTTCTCCACTTGAGGCTGCTCTCAATGCTCTGTATCATGGCGTTTCAGCAGGGAAAAGCAAGTCAAACAGTCACAGAGAAGTGTGTCTTCACCAGCAGAAAGTTCGCAGGCACTTGCGAATCGTCCACACACGCTTACACACAATGCGCCCACCAGTCTTGTTGCGTCGTTTCCAATGCCCATAATTCTGCGTTCAATGGGTAGAAGAATGCCCCGTTTAATAGCAGTAGGCTCCAAAGAACGCTGGGCCAGCAGTTATGGAGAATCTGACCTCCATTCCGCATTGGCTGTCCTCGGCCGCTCAGACTGGAATAGCTGCCCTCCTCCTCTCCTCCTGCCTTTGCCAGTTCTGTCAGTAAGTCAGCACATGAGGAGCGAGGTGTTGACAACGGTCAGGAACGTTGGACTCAGGGGTCCAGAATGCGTCTATGGGTTGCTCAATGCACCCGGGAAAAAGGCGCCAATAGGTGTGCTCTGCTGGCCTCCACAAAGGGAGGGGTGAGGCTGTACCAGCATCACCGGGCAATGTTGTCTCGGCCCTCAGGCACATGTGCTCTCAACCCGGATATGGGCAACTATAGGGAAGCTGAGGAACAAGCTAACCCCACAGTGACCGCTCCTGAAATCGATGGTAGCTTTGGACCATCGGATCAACATCATTTCGTGGTGATCCCACTGTGGACGCGCTAAACCGATTTTATTAGATCTGTTTTGTAATATCGGTTTAAGCTAATTCGAAATAATCGTGCAGTGTAGACGTACCCTTAGATTGACTTACTTCGCTTCCTCACCCCGCTTCTGCCTCTTGCCCTGGCAGAGTTCCGGAGTCGATGGGGAGGGCGTTCGGGGATTGAGATATTGTGTCTAGATGTGACGTGATACATCGATCCCTGATAGATCGATCACTATCCGCCGATTCAGCGGGTAGTGTAGACATACCCTTATTTAACCACTCTTCTATTTTTAGGATTGTTAATAATTGGCAGTCAATAATATATTCATAGACTTTTGCCTCTTTACTACTTTGTGAACTATCCGCAAGTGGATTATGACTTTCTTGAATCATTCTGCAGAATATTTTGCTGAATACTTTGTGTGGAAAATTCTTTATCCTTACATTGTTTGCAAGCAGTTCATTTTAATAGCTCATTTTTTTCATATTAAATATGTTGATTAGTTTTGATTGGACAGATATATCATATGACTTTGTTTCTGTTCTGTTTCTGGAAATACAGTCCAATTTGATGCTTCTGCAAACATTTCTGGCAGTAGATTGATTGGCTGGATTATTCAGTGAAAGAAAACACAAAAGATGTGTGAATAGAGCCTGAGTGAATCCATGGGGATTTTTTTGAGTGAATGTTAGCAGGTCCTTGAGCTATTCTCTTGGCTCAAATGGTTTGTATCGGGACTATAAAAACCAAATGGAAATAAAATATGTTTACAATTTAATTCTGTAATTTTTGGATTGTAAATATAAATGGCACCGTATCATTTACAAAAAAAACCAAACTGTTATGTAAAGTCAATAACTGGTTATGTCTGTGTCTTTTTCAAGGGTTGGAACAATATCTAATGCATTCATCTATACTGAAGTTTGCTCTGGTATAGCTAATAATGCTTTCACATATGCATCTCTGTAATACTTGGATTTATTGACCTCCTCTCTTCAATCTTCTTCTGACTTTAGCATTGTTCATCTCTTTCAAGGGCATTCTCTATTTCTTTTGTAATTATGTGTAATATTTGGTGGTTAAAAAAGCAGAGTTTATGGTAACATTACACTCAGTGGAGCTCTCCAGTGGATCAAGGGATGGGCAAAACAGTGTCGCAATGGAAGGGAAAGTCATGGAGAAAAAAATAAAATTCAGTCTCTCTCCTTTTCCCTCCCCAGCGTTGGATCATATCAAGCATCAAACCATTCTAAATACTGAGGGGTGGGGTGCGGGAGAGTGTACATACAGGAAATACTGAAGTACCAACAAGTGCTTATTCTTACCCTGTGCTTCTGTTTGGGTCGGAAGTTGTGTATCAAAAAAAAAATCACACAAGCAGGAGCCCATGCTCATGAGCTTCAGAAGTATCAAAATGTATAGATACTTTTTTGAGCCTAAGGTCTGGATCATTGGAGGTTCACCCCTCACTCGCCAGCGCATGGCCCTGTGTATTTATATATTATATATAGTTGGGCGCAAATGTGCATACACTGCTAACAAGATTTTGTCAAGTATCACGCTGTGAACGATGCCATCCTTGGTCACAAGCAACTCATTGCTGTCTTGGAGCACTGTGATTTTTCAGGGCTCCTTCCTGCACTAATTTACAAGTCCCAGTCAATCTACTGTCTTCTAGAACAGTGGTCCTGGAGCGGGGAGTTGACACCATCCATCCTTAACTTCCCACTTTCTATTGTGGGGCCAGAACAAACACAACTGTGCCCTTCCAGTAACTTGGCTTCCTTTTCTTTCTTAGGACACTGCAGATCAAAAGGCTGTGCTATCTCAAGGGAGTGGCATACAAACAGTAAGATATGGCTGTTACCAGGAGCTAATTTACTTTAGTTTTTAATTATAGATAAGACGCCTACTATAGAGCAAGCATTCATAATTAAAATGGGCTCTGTTTAAAAGGGCATCATGATATCTAGCAGCATAGGGTTTTGCACCAGATCCTGAACTGCTGTAAATCAGAATAAACCGACTGGAGTCAGTGGAGCTGCACCAGTTTACACAGGCTGAGAGTCTGGCCAGAGGAAGTTTAGAAACTTGGTGGTTATACAGAAAATATGTGCAGTTAGGGCCTGATCCAAAGCCTGTTGAAGTCAATGGAAAGATGCCTGTGGACTTCAATAGGCTTTGAATCAGGTTCTTAGAGGATTATATGTAACAAAGTATTTACTATCTATCACCACTTATATCAAGTGAAAATGGTTCACTGTCACAAAGCCAATAGTTTTCTATTTATCTAATGTGTATTTTAGGAGGCATCAAAAGGATGGTTCTTTTTTTTCTCTCTCTCTCTATAAAAGAACTTCCAATCAATTCTTATTTCTTCAAGAAAAGGGGAAAAAATGTTATTTTAAATCCAAGGAGTCAGCTTCTCATCCCTATAGCTGTGCTCCGGCCTAGATAAGAAGAGATCTCAGGGTCCCATGTTATTAATGCGCTGTCTGTATGAATAACGAGCAGGCTTGCTGAATTATTTCACACTCCTGGGAAAATCTATAGCCCTATCCTCCTACAGCACCACTGGAAACTGAGCAGGAGAGTCGTATTTTTCGATTTGGTGAATTCAGATGACTTCATTTGTAATGGGAAGGCAGGTGGGGGAAGGGGAGAGTAGACTGTTCCCCACTGAGTCCCATTTAGCAATCTCCAAAAAATGCACAGTACACAATATATGCTTCAAAAGCAAGGGGAGTTTAACTGTGTGCAGGCATGTTCCAGGGCTTTGTATTTATCCAGAAAAAAATCATTTTGAAATGTCCTTACAGCCGTGCTATGTTCCCCTAAAATTGCTTTCATGTGGCCTGATCTTGAGTGCTGCTGCCTTCAGTGGGAGCAGAGGGATCTTGTTAACTGGCAAAGATGTTGTGGAGTCACTGATTTACTTACCAAGACCCTGTAGATTTCAAATCAGTGCAAATCCTTGCCTGCTGATAGCGCATTAAAGGTATGCACCTGACATTAAATGGGATTTGGATTCTCAAGTCTGTTAGGCTCCTTTGAAAGGTCCAGCCAAAGAGCATAGGAATTGGTATGTACAGTTCGAGCTGCTGTTCATCCAGTCAAGTATCCTGTCCCCAACCGCAGCCAGCACTGATCGCTTTAGTGGAAGACACAAGAAACCCTGCAGGTCTCCAGACATGGAGAAAATCTTCCTGGGCACACTAATTACAAACTGGAGTATGTCCTGAAGCACAGGATATTTTTTATTTAATTCATGTAATGCTTATGTGTGTAGTTCTGGATGTTCTTGTTAGCAGTGTAACCATTTTTTGAGTCCTTTCATTCCAACTTTTTTAACTCTTGCTAAGATCTTGACCTCAATTATATCCTGTAGCAGTGAGTTCCACAGGTTAATGGTTTGTTTAGCTAATTTTAAAAAAAACCACATGATATGAGGTTTGTTTTTGCCACTGCCCTCAAAACTTACCATCACCTCATCCACCACAAAATGGCCACTTCTTTTTTTGGCTATGTTTCTATCAGTGTGCTGCATACTTTTCCACGCAGCCCCACTTTCATGGAATGCAATTTTAGTTGGAAGAGCCACAATAACATGCTTGTGATAGCATCCCCTCAATTGGAAGAACTGAAGGAGTGACAGGGTTGTGTCAAAGACACTTGAACTTAGTCATTGAGGACTTATTCTATACCCCGGAAGTTAGTGGGAGTTTTGCATTGGCTACAGTAAGAACAATCAAGCCCTTAGGGCTTAATTTATCTAGCTGCGTTTATTTACACTTAGTCAGCACACAGGTTTTAGAGAAAAGGAATATGCTGTGCCAAAAAGAAAGTTGACTTGACTTCAGTAGCCTGTGATCAGTTACAGCGCCTACCCAGTCAACAGTACTAAGGAAAACAGTAGATATAAAGAATAAATTCTCCATCAACCTGTAACTCTTGCCCAGGCAAGGCCAGAGACAGACAGATTCAGAAACAGATAAAACTACATTCACACAGACAGCCGCGTCACTCTCCAGCAACTTCACACACCCCAGCACCCTTTACACGACACCTGCAAAATCCTTCAAGCCCTAATTTTCCAAGCTGCTTTCTTGATGGGTGTAGACTGCATACCCTCTGCTGTCATTGTTTGTGACTGTATGCACCATTGCAGTCTGAACATCTGCCTCACCTCAGGATTAATTGTGACTGCAGTATTCCTTGTAGTTAGGATAAAAAATGGTTGCTAATATTACAGTACTTTAGCTGTGGTGTGTGATTAATTTCCTGGCTTTAATGAAGTCCAGTGTACACTCCTTCTGCCTCATTCTCTGTTTCCTACTTTCCCTCTGTTGCTAAATCTCACCAGCTATAATAATACCCAGCTTTTACGTACTGCTCTTCATCAGTAAATCTCAGTGCACTTTACAAAGGAGCTCAGTATCTTTATCGTCATTTTACAGATGGTGAAACTAAGTCACAAGGGTGAAGTGACATGCCCACGGTCATCCATCAGGCCAGTGACAAAGCCAGGAGTAGAACTGAGGTCTCCTGAGCATCAGTCCAATGCTTTGATCACTAGACTGATGAGTGTCAATATTATAACCTAGCTACGGAGTCTTGCACAGGATTCAAAGAAAAAAAGTCCCATTTTGCAACATCCATATCAACCAAACTTTGTGTATGTGCATGTGTGTGTGCATAGGGCTTCCATTGATTTCATTAGAAATCATTGGAATCTGAAGGCAAAATTTGTCACTACAGGGTTGATCCAAAGCCCACTGAAGTCAATGGAAAGACCCCTATTGGCTTCAGTGGGGGATCAGGCCAGTTTCCCACTTCATACAAAATTTCAGGTACACCTTAGAGTGGAGTAGATCCTCCATTCTTGGTTTGGAGATATTGCAGCTAATGAGATCATCAGACTGCAATTTTATGTGACTAAATCTTCATCTTGACTATAATTTGTCTCCCTAGCCATGTCGTATATTTCTTTATTTAGCAATTGACATTGCAGTTTTCTGCATAGCACAATAACCACCCCTTTTAATATCCAGGAGTACAGAATAGCTGACTAATCCATCCAGGATAAAGTGCAGCGGGCTCACATGAATTCCAATGAGGTTTTTCTGGAGGAAGAGCATATCTGTCCTTTGAAAAGTAATGGAAGTGATGACACTCTTTCCATCTGAATGATGAGGAGATCATTTCTGTGCACACTTCAGTACAGGCACAGAAGGGAAAGAACCCGCGAGTGTACCTATACTGGAAATACAGATAGAAACATTGTGGCAAAATTAAAGAACCGGGTCACCATAAAACAGTATGAAAATACGTAAGAACATATGGTTACTTCACCACTGTCCATCAGAGAATAACCTTCCTGTAAACTACTAATTACAAGCAAATCTGGAAATCTGTAGGAGTTTGCTGCCGATATGGGCAGCATTGGTCTTAGTCACGCCTTGAAAGAGTCATGTAATGAATAATGCGGTGAGGTCTGTCCAGTGACTAAGGACCACCCAGCAGGCCGCTGTGCCAACCTACAGAAAGAAAAAGGAGCGAAACGTGGGAGAACAGAAAATATCGTTTGGATCCTGTTCGCTTGCAGCGGCCAGGCAAGGTGCACAATAAAGCAAGGGAATTAGGCTTGAATCACCCTCTTAAGTACTAAGGGCGCCCCTGGGGCTTGAATCGCAATCCCAAAGTGTGTGAACAGCATCCATCCAACAGCTGGGAGTCCCCTGAAGCATTCTGGCTGAGTCAGCTAGAATAACTGGAGAGTGGACACTGGACTGGAAAGACTTTAAGAATACACACTCCCCTGTGCTGTCTCAGATCAATAGACCACAGAGCCATTACACTGTCCTAGCCAATCCCTCCTTTCCTCTCTGGGAAGTCTGGCACAGGCAGTAGCTCTGCACTCCTTCATGCTGTGATCATAGGGAGGACAGCGCCTAACAACAGGAAGTTTCCTTTGCATTGTTTCTTCCCCCTTCCTCATGCACTGTGCAGGGCCAGCCACAATTTGGCCCTCAGTCAGTGCAAAGCCGAGCCAGTGCCCTCCAGCAACACGTCCCTGTACAGAAGCTGGTGGATGTATCTTTTCAGTGATGCTTAATGAGGCTCCTGATAGCTGTAGTGGGATGCCAGTGGAGAGACTTCCAGATGATGGGCGCACAACAGGAAAAATGTCAGCCAAGTGGAGAGCAAAAGGCTGGTCTCAGGAGCTGAAGCTCAGCCAAAAGCCTTACTTTGGGGTAACACACACATAGCTCAGAGGATAGCGCCAGCCTATGAGGGAGTTGGGTGCCAGAACTTTGATGTATTAGGACCCAGCATAGCAACTGCAGTAGGAGTGTAACGAGATGAGTGAATTTAGTCCATATAAAAAGTCTAGCCTGTAGCCAGGCTGGGAAAGAGTGAATGGCAACAGCAAGAAAGCCAGTGAGAAGAGTGACCTACATTTCATAAACCCATGAAGACTGTCTCCAGCTAATAGAGGGCGTGTGATGGCTTAGTTGTAAAAGTTACAGAGCTTTACACCAGGCCATTAAACAAATGCTGAATTTATTTAAATCACGCTAGATGTAATGCAGGTCATTTGATCTCGGCTGAAAGTAAAATATTGCAGATTAGTAAGGGAAATGATTTGACACGTTGGGTTAGATTGTCAACGGGTGTAAATTGATGTGGCTCCATTGAAGTGATAGAAGGATGCTAATTTATTCCAGTTGAGGATGTGGCTCTCTGAGCTTGGGAACATGAGCAGAATTGTGATTTACCATTAATTCCTCTCCCCAGAATTTCTAGTCTGTTGAGAGTAAAGAGAATGGGGTTCAAAGCAGCACGTTCTAATTAGCAAGTACAGCCTGGAGAAGAATCTAGACCAGATTTTCAGATGTGTCCCCTTTGCACCCCCATCCAGTGATGTGGGGTTTAAAAAAATAGTGGCTAAACTAACGTCTTTAGTGTTCTAGGACAGGCAGTAGTTTGGCACTCACTAAGGATGTGCAGTAAAAGAATGGTTAACTTGTAAGTATAATTAATACATGAAGACAAGCAACAGCGTGTAGGGGGACTGTTCGGTTTCAGAAACCAAACTCAAACTTGCCGAGGAAACATTTTGTATCATCCCCAAAACAAAAAGGCCATTTGATAGCTGACCCTTCATTTTCTACAAAATAAAAGTAAATTATGTAAAATCGTACCAAAAGAAGAGTTGTTTTTAATGGTCAGCAAATCTATTCAATAGGAGTGACCAGTAATATTTCTAAAGCCAGAGCCAGGCTACACTACAGACCTGTACTGGTATAACGACGTTGCTCAGGGGTGTGAGTGAGGTACCCTCCATGTAGACAGCGCTATGTCGAATGCAGAGCTTCTCCCATCAACATAGCTACCGCCTCTCAGAGTCGGCATAGAAGCATCTTCATGTGAGTGCTACAGCAATGCAGTTGCATTGGTACAGGAGTGCAAATGCAACATTTTAAGTGTAGACCTGCCCTTAAACTTCAATGAATTCTTAAGGGCCTCACCCAAAGCCCGCTGAAGTCAATGGGAGTCTCCGCTATGACCAGTCTGTTGCCAAGTCTAACCAGCCTGTAGATAACGCACAAGGCAGTTGTGGTGGTCGTGCAGCCAGGATTTGCTTATCACAGCAGAACAGGAGTGAGTAAACTCTTTATTCCTCACATGAGAAGTGGGTAAATGCCATATTCCCCACATGTAATGAGAAAACTCTGTTTACCCACATTTACCCTTAACTACACTACTGACCACATCCCTAGTGTAATTTCGCTGTGAATCCATCTTACCCAACTCAGGGAAGATGGAATCTGGGGGAGCGTGGAAGGGGAGAGAGAGGAAAAAACCCACAATAGCCAACAGCTTAGTGGTCATGGCACTCACCTGGGATGTGGGAGACCCAGGTATAAGTCTCTGTTCTGACAGACCAGGGATTGGAATTTGGCTCGCTCTCTCCCCCACTGGGTTATTCGGCAGTTTTTCTGTGTGGGAAAGTGGGGCAGTTGTTTACTTTGTTTCACAGAAACTTTCAAAAGATTTTTTTTTCCCTATAGAGAATGAAAACAAATCCCGAAACCTCAGAAATGTTCACAAAATGAAAGTCTTTTTTTCTAGTCAGTTGTATTCAGTATACGTGGGGGCTCATCCCACCACCTGCTGCTACGTTTTTAGTGCCCTGTGACCATTAAAGACCAGCATGCATTAGAGCAATTTATGGACTGTTTTAACATAGCATAGAATAACAGGGTTGGAAGAGACCTCAGGAGGTCATCTAATCCAGTCCCCTGCTCAAAGCAGGACCAAACCCCAACTAAATCATCCCAGCCAGGGCTTTGTCAAGCCTGACCGTAAAAACCTCTAAGGAAGGAGATTCCACCACCTCCCTAGGTAACCCATTCCAGTGCTTCACCACCCTCCTAATGAAATACTGTTCCCCAATATCCAACCTAGACCTCCCCTACTTCAACTTGAGACCATTACTCCTTGTTCTGTCATCTGCCACCACTGGGAACAGCCTAGCTACATCCTCTTTGGAACCCCCCTTCAAGTAGTTGAAGGCTGCTATCAAATTCCCCCTCACTCTTCTCTTCTGAGACTAAATAACCCCCGTTCCCTCAGCTTCTCCTCGTGAGTCATGTGCCCCAGCCCCCTAATCATTTTTGTTGCCCTCCGCTGGACTCTCTCCAATTTGTCCACATCCCTTCTGTAGTAGGGGGACCAAAAGTGGACATAATAGTCCAGGTCTGGCCTCACCAGTGTCAAATAGAGGGGAATAATCACTTCCCTCGATCAGCTGGCAGTGCTCCTACTAATGCAGCCCAACATGCCGCTGGCCTTCTTGGCAACAATGGCACACTGCTGACTCATATCCAGCTTCTCATCCACTGTAATCCCCAGGTCATTTTCTGCAGAACTGCTGCTTAGCCAATCAGTCCCCAGCCTGTAGCGGTGCATGGGATTCTTCCTTCCTAAGTGCAGGACTCTGCACTTGTCCTTGTTGAACATCATCAGATTTCTTTTGGTCCAAT
>NC_133785.1:32890433-32971395 GCF_003597395.2 Chelonoidis abingdonii | reverse complement strand
GCTCCAGTGGACCTGCCGCAGGCGTGCCTGCAGATGCTCCACCGGAGCCGCGGGACCAGCGGACCCTCCGCAGGCACGCCTGTGGGAGGTCCACCGGAGCAGTCTGCTGCCCTCCCAAATCCTGGTGCCCTAGGCGACCGCCTAGGTCGCCTAAATGGAAACGCCAGCCCTGCTACCTCTCCCCACAGCTTAGTATCATCTGCAAACTTGGTGAGGGTGCAATCTATCCCATCATCCAGATCATTAATAAAGATGATGAACAAAACTGGCCCCAGGACTGACCCTGGGGCACTCCGCTTGATACGAGCTGCCAACTAGACATTGAGTCATTGATCACTACCCATTGAGCCCAACAATCTAGCTAGCTTATCGTCCATTCATCCAATCCATACTTCTTTAACTTGCTGGCAAGAATACTGCATAGGGAATCCAAGATCCAGAGAAGTGCTAAGGAGAGCTTTAAAAGCCAGCCTTTCACCCTACTCCTGGACTTGCCTTCTGTGCATTTTTGTCCACGTTTAAATGTGGTTTTGGATTATGGTTTGAAAGCTATGGAAATGAATGCCTATGTAGAAATTTAAGAAGGTAGACAGTGCACTTTCTGCAATTTAAGAAACAGGAACCTGATATTTTTAAGCACTAAAGTTTAAGGAGTCGTGACCGAATCTTTCTGAGATGCACATGCCTTGTAATATTTCTCTATTGATAGGATGGAATAAAATGAGATTTACTAATTTAGCACAGGGACTGTCTGTTGTACTGAACTACCCAAATTAATCTGGCAAGTGCAAACTAGAGGAGAACAGGTAAACAAGATTTTAATTGATTTTAGAGAATTGATTACACCTAGAAACAATCATACTATACATTTAATCGTCTTCTTTAGACAATATAGAAGTAGCCAGAAGACCCAAAGCTAAGCAGGATTCATCACCTGTTCTAGATAATTAGCATGCATTACTATTGAAATGTTTCCTTACATTTGGGAATCAAATAAGTGTACTTGATGGAAGTCTACAGCATGTACCCTGCAGATTTTAAAGATGCAGTGGAAGTCTACAGCATGTACCCTGCAGATTTTAAAACAAGTCTTGATACATATATTATTTATTTAAATGTCAAAAAGCAGTTTACTAGTCCAGTCTCAGGAAGAAGTGCTATTCCCCTTAGGGAGTTAGGTGTTTCCATGGACCATTCAGTTCTTTGCAGTAGCTGCGCTAGGTTAAACAAGCACAAATCTTGATGTGGTGTGGCAAAATTCACATACTATATTCATAGCTATAATGTAACATGAACAGAGGCAGTGGGAAGAAGAAATATTGTATATTTTAATGTTCTCACCTGCATCATCTGTAAATAAAGGCTATTTCTATAGATAGCTAGAATGTTCTTAATATGTGATCTTGTTTGGTCTTTTCCTTACAATTACAGTTTATAGAGAGCAATCACACAGTAGAATTTTTAAGATACATGCATGAGGTCTGTACAAAGGCATTTTTTATTTCCATGACTTAGGAATACACACAGAGATCTCATAAATAGCAACGTAAAGCATCAACACAAGTGGTTTGGTCATCAATTAACAATGGAAATGAAAAGAGAATGAAATAGATCATCATAGGCTCATTAAAGTCAATGGCAAAACTCCCACTTATTTCCAAGGAAGCAGAATCCATCCCTATGTATTTTCATACCTCATCCTTTCTCTTATCTCTATACCACACATCTTCTTCAGGATACCAACAGAAATGTGTATTTATGTAATATGTATTAAGCAGCTCCAAAATGAATTCATTTTTAAACCCTACTCCTCTTGAAAATTTTATAGTCCAAGATATTCTAAAGGAAACCTAGCTTTTATTTTCTCTTTTGAGTTAAAATTGCTGCCCCTAATTTAATGAGCAATTGTCTGACATTACTGAGCTAAATACACACGCTCCCCTGTTTATTCTAAGCTGAATGAGGAAAAAGAAGGTGAATGTTGCTTTGTATAAAATACAGCAGATGAGTGAGCAGCAGAGAAGAAAACCTATGTAGTTTTTGATAGCTTTTGTAATGCAATAGAGTAGCAAAGGTCTTGCCTCATTATGGCGCTAGTGCTTTTCATTTCACTCGTTGACCTGTATACCAAGTTAATCAAAATGTGGATGTGTAATTCACTTAGCATATATAATAATTTAATTGGGCATGATCCAATGACCCACTTCCCCAGGCACATAAACACTGTAGATCTGTAAACATATCATGGCGAGAAATCCATATTTAAAATAGCACTAACATAATCATGGTATTTTCTAGGGATGATTGCAATTTCTTTCTTTTGGGGGATGTAAAATGGTTTTTCAACAAACATGAAAATTTTGTGGCAAAACTTTGTTTTCTTAAGCTGAAATGTTTTGCCATAAACAGGAAAATTTATTGAAAATAGTATTTGAAAACTTTTTGGTTTTCAGTTTTAGTTTTCAATTGGAAACTGAAACATGTCTGAGAAATTTGTGATTTTTTTTTAATTTCCCATGAAAAGGAACTGCCATTTTTTCTACCCATTCTAGTATTTTCCAAACAGATAAACGTGTGTATTTGTGCAGATTTGCCATGGATACATAGAAAGGTCATCAATGTGCCCACATGCATTTCCAAATGCAGAAGGCAAATTCAAGTCTTTTCCATATGATCTGCTAGCAAGCATTGTGGAGAGTTTTGTTTGTCCTACTTTTAGCTTCACTGAGTGTAGGTTGTACACAATGTATATCTAAAGGACTATTTGGCACTTGAAATAAGTTCAGTACCCTTATATTCTTTTCAATCAAAATTTTTGTCATAAGTAGCCCATTTAAAATGACTCATCTTCAATACAACTTTAAGTTCAGAGGATCAGTTTAGTACCACTGTTATAGACTATAGCAGTGGCTCTCAACTAGGGGTATGTTTACCCCTGGGGATATGCAGAAGTTTTCCAGGGGTACATCTACTCATCTAGATATCTGCCTAGTTTTACAACAGGCTATAGAAAAAGTATGAGCGAAGTCAGTACGAACTTAAGTTTCATACAGACAATGACTTGTTTGTACTGCTCTATATACCATACATTGAAATATAAGTACCGGTACAATATTTCATTTCCAATTGATTTATTTTATAATGAGATGGTAAAAATGAGAAAGTAAACAATTTTTCAGTACTAGTGTGGCTGTGACACTTTTGTATTTTTATGTCTGATTTTGTAAGCAAGTAGTTTTTAAGTGAGGTGAAACTTTGGGACATGCAAGACAAATCAGACTCCTGAAAGGGGTACAGTAGTCTGGAAAGGTTGAAAACTCCTGGACTATAGCATTAAAAGACACATTTTTCCATAGGAATTAACTCTATAACAAAACACAGCAATCTAAAACCATTAAATATTAATTTACCCAAAACACAGAAAGGAAAAGGAAAAAAATATTTGATTCAGTAGTACAGTACTGTTAGTGTACAGTATATGAATTCTAGAGTTGTACCCAAAACTGACTGAAGTCAATGGAAAATTTCCCATTGACTTCAGTGGGCTCTGGATGAGGTCCTTATGAATTCATTCACTGAAGTGTTAGAGATATTACTAGTTCCTTGTTTCCACACATTTTGTTCTGCATCATTATGACTTGTGAATACAATTTATATTTAATAATTGATACATAAGAAGTACATTAGGGTCAGGTTTCTAATCTGTACAATTCAAAAGCAATCTCTTATCTCCCAAACTTGATCTAAGACAGTCTAACGTTTCTTTACACTATAAACATTTTGAAGGCAGCTGGAATTTCTTGGTAAAAGGAAAGAGCTAAGAAATCCGATGGCTTACATAATCCATGAATGTATTGACCATTATTTAAAGCTTTTTAATGAAAATGCCATTGAGTGTTTTCTATATTTGTATATTTTTGAAATAAGGAACATTCATTTGTTACAATCATTGGATCAGATTCTTTCCCTATGATCCACTTTCATTTTAAAACTCCTTATTTATTTGTGGGAAGTATAACTGTACTTATGGTGCATATTCAATTTTTAAGTCAAAATAGGGGAGCTAAGTGAGCTCAGCGCCCCCTGCAGATAGAAAGCCCCTGGCAAAATCATGCTTTATGTCACCAACTGGTAATGATTAGGTAATGATCAAGTGATCTGTCTCCAGCCATCCTTCTCTACCCTCTGATGAACAGAGGCTAGGGACACCATTCCTTACCCATCCTGGCTAATAGCATCCATAAATGTATCTAGTTCTCTTTTAAACCCCATTATAGTCCTAGTCTTCACAGCCTCCTCAGGCAAGGAATTCCACAGGTTGACAGTGTGTTGTGTGAAGAAGAACTTCCTTTTATTTGTTTTAAACCTGCTGCCCATTAATTACATTTGGTGACCCCTAGTTCTTATATTATGGGAACAAGTAAATAATTTTTCCTTATTCACTTTCTCCACACCACTCATGATTTTATATACCTCTATCATATCTCCCCTTAGTCTCCTCTTTTCCAATCTGGAATGTCCTAGCCTCTTTAATATCTCCTCATATGGGGCCCGTTCTAAACCCCTAATCATTTTTGTTGCCCTTCTCTGAACATTTTCTAATACCAGTATATCTTTTTTTGAGATGAGGAGACCACATGTGTAAGCAGTATTCAAGATGTGGCTGTGCCGTGGATTTATATAAGGGCAATAAGATATTCTCCATCTTATTCTGTATCCAAGGTCCCTCTTTGGTACCTTCTGTTCCCTTTGCAGGGAGGACAGTAAGAGGGTACAACAGAGCAAGCTGAATCCTTGAGGTAAGCAGTGGAGAATCAGCCCTGGGTTATGGGCATTCTGATAGAAGACCTGTAAACCCAGCACTGGATCCACCTAAAGGCCTACTATGAAGAAATGGGGCAAATAGTGCCCCTCTCCAGTGTTAAATTTAATAAAGTTGCAGCCTGCCACTTACAGTCCATCCTATGTCTATCCTCATTCACTTGCATATCCAGATCAATGAACCTGTCCCTTTAACACAAATATAACCCACACACTTATACTGTAGCATTTGATTTTTTTTTTAAGTACACAGAAAGGGAGAAGCACTGGGGAGGAGAGATGGATTTCAGTTAAATCATCCATGTCCTTGCACACATTCAGAGATCAGGGCAATTTACGCCTGAAACACCCAGATGTTGGGTGCAGCTTTTATCAAACATAGTCAGTAGATGTTTCTGAAGCTGTGCAGGGGATTTCCATTGAGGACAAGCAGTGTGGCAGGTTCCACACATCCGGCATCCTAGAGCTGAGCCAGTCAGTGCTTCATGGGGAAAAGGTTAGAAAGAGAGGAGTTGGAGACAGTCCTGGGACTTGTCTGCTGAATGACACAAGGCTAAGTTTTGTCCAGTGTGAGGGCTGTGTCTCAGATCCTGAGCTACCTTGGATATAGTCTACTCTCACTGGAAGCTGTGTAGATGGTCAACTATTGACTCTGGGACTGGAATTAATGCTGGCTGTGAGGCTCTTCAGACTGCATTTGCTGGAGACACTCTATAGCATTTGGAGGAGAACTATGGAGCTGCCATTCTCCTCTGGCTTGGAGGAGTCCAGGTGACACACATGCATTTTTGATGCCACACTGCAGAGACTGAGAATTCATCTCTGTGAGATGATCAGAGGGGAGTGTGTACGTGTGTATGTATTAAGTTATACCTTCCACTGCAAACCTGTTATTACAATATTACCTCAGCAACGACCTAAACGTTACACAAGTAGTAGAGGTTTATGCTTTTGGATCCAGAGATCTCAAGTTTAATCAGCTCATCCAGGGATGGTGTTGGAAGAGTCATCTAATCAGGTACCAGAAACAGCATGCAACTTAGGTCATCCGTCAGACAGCACAGATCTTGACTTACCAATAGTGATTACTGAAAGCCGTTGTCATGCTCAGCAGTTCAAGAAGAGGCTATTGGCTGAGAAGTGTTTTGTATAAACCAGTCATTAGATAATCTGGAATAACAATCAAATGCATAAATATTCCAGTCTTTTAACAGATAATTTACATGGAGGAGAAGTATTACAAATAAACGGCTTGCTGTGAATAGTTCTAGCTCAGGTTGAAAGGAATGGGAAATGAATATTACACTTTGTCCACCAGTAAAAGTCAACAGGGCCACAAATTTCAACACCACAGTAGCTGAATGCTATTACAAATCCAGGAAATAAACTATGGTAACACAAGTCCAGCAGTGTGGCGTTATGCATGGTGAATGCTGACTTTTTAGCAAGGCCCAAATGGAAGTTAATGGAATGTTTCAATATACCACACCCACAGTTACAAGGTTCAGTACCTACCATTGGTGAATGTCATATTACCACTTTAGAAAGTAATCATTACAGCTCCCTAAAATTCCCAGAATGTTATTCTCTGACATTATGCTTTCAGGCATTTCATCTTTTAAATGTCACAGTCTGGCAATGGAGCAAATGCATCACCAGGCAAATCAGGAGTATCGTTGGATCATAGATGGAGTGAAAGAGCCAAGATAGGATTGCCTGGCTCTGTTGACAATGCAATGCGTGAGGCTAAAAGTCAGGGTGGCTTGACACAGTTTTCTTTATGTGCAGAAAAAGGGTCATAAGATTGTTTTGTCTGGTTTTATTGTACTACTGGGTATTGGTAAATCTAGCCTTTTTAATTATATGAATTAGTCTTGCTAACGTAGTGACCTACATGTACATATCTGAGTGATATGTCTAGCATTATATTTACCCATAACTTCTTGGCTTAGCATGTTGTGTTAAGAAATGTAGGTGTTGCCTTTCTTATGCAATATCCTGAGCTAAAATAAGGGATCATTATAATGATTAGAGAATTGCTTTGTGTCAATAAGAATAGGGTAAATATTAAGAGATGTTCTAGCTAGGAGTTTTACAGTAAATGATAAAGGTGTACTTGCTTTCAGTGTTTGGTCTAACATGGAACAGCAATCTACTAGGCTAGGCTGAACAGCAGAAACAGGAAAGTCAAGGAGGGGCAGGGGCATAAAATTGTCCTTTCTGACTTGAAAAGAGGGAAGAATAGTTGGGATGCAAGGCAACCGTGCATAGAGGATTGTGCTCAAAGGAGACAGTATAGTCTGCATATGAGAGTAACAGTAAAAATGGTAGATAACATGACTGAACTAGGTGATCTAACGAGGTCCCTTCCAGTCCTATGTTTCTATCATTCTGTGACACATTCTTTCAAATTTGTCAAGGCTCTGAAAAAGTAGAGTACAATTAAACTGGCTAAACGTGGCCTACATAGCATTGCTTATCTTTGTAGATGTAAGGGATAAGATAAAAATGTAATATTACAAAGAAAAGGAAAAAATTGATTCATGGAGATGGGCTTCATTGTTTGTTCTTGTTTTGAAGCCCTCGGGAAAAGGAAGTAACTTTCCTACAGTACCTTTCACTTTCTGGTTTAGAAATGCTCTTCATTCCCATTTTATCTGTCTTCTGTGACAAATTGAATTAAAACTACTTCATGGACTGCATTGTGTCTGACTATGGAATGAGCGATGATATGAAAACAGCTAGTCAAAAAAAATGGGGAGCAGGGAGATTTTCACAAAAATGTCACCACATTTTGTTTTCCTGCGTTACTGTTGTTGTCATTGTTGAATTTTGTTTTCTCCCCAAGATTGAAAGTTAATAAACTTCAACCACCTCCAAATATATGTGTATTGAACTGTGCTATGGTATGAAGGAGGAGGTTATTCAGAAAAGTGCACATTTCCTGGTCACATCATGATGATTAGCTCCCTTTAACTTTATCTTCTCCTGAATAAAGTTTTGAGTGTGGCTTAAAATTTGATTTTGTTGGCGCATCTCTGTTTGTTTAATTTTCTTAAACCACTTCAGTGATGTCTCTCAGAAAGTACCCTTCCACTTGTGTCATGCTATGTGTAACCCCTCCTGTATTTACACATACTCTTGGAATTGCTGAGGAAACGTTTTCTGTACGGAACAAATCAAATTCAGACATCACATTGTTTGCATGATGTTCCTTTTTATTAGTGAGGGCTCCAAATCAAAAGTCCAGCTCTGAAAACCCAAAACTTTGCTTAAATTTGGATATGGATAAAACAGCTTAGATCTATTGATATCGTCTTTATACATGAGGACTTATAATTATTACCTAGGCTGGAGAGTCAGTGCTCAACAACATTTTTTTTTTGCTACAATTGAGCAATTTTTTCAAATTTCCATTTTGTCCTCCAGATAGGATGACCAGACAGCAAGTGTGAAAAATCGGGACGGGGGTGGAGATTAATAGGAGTCTATATAGGAAAAATCCCCAAATATCGGGACTGTCCCTATAAAATCAGGACATCTGGTCACCCTACCTTCAGATAAGGTGATATTTTGTTTGTACTGCTATATATGAGAACCTTTTAAAAATTGCTTGAGATTTCAGTTTGCAAAGGTTCTGTGGGGTTTAGGTTGTCAAAATATAAGACAAACTACAGTGTTAAGGCTCAGAGCTGTTCATTGTAAAAAAAAAAAGTGTTCACCACCACAGTGGATAATCCCATTTTTAATTATTTTATAACCTGTTTCTTATTTATATGGTCGCCTGTAATTGTTATAATTTAACCAGAAGAGGCATCAGAGGAACTGAAACTTGCGGGAATAGATTATCCAGGGTGATGTATTGATCAGGTCAGACAGTAAATTAACAGGAGCAGAACGCCATTAAATTTTAAACTTAATTGCCTTCTACTCTTAATTTCTATTGGATATAATCAATAGGTGCCAGAGGAAAGTTAAAGGAGTTACTTAGCAAGCATCTATTTCCTGCAGCATAATGGAAAACTACTGTTTCATCCTCTAGTTGATGCAAATAATTTGCAACTCAAGGGTGGCCACTTAAGCATTTTATCAAAAAACTCGCTTTTGCTTCTGTCTTGATTAGTCTTTTTCCATGCCAAGGAAAAGTGAGATTTAGTTCTGCAATTTGTTTTATTTTATCTCTCCATTTGCTCTCAGTACACAGACCAGCCTTTGTAGCCACATCTCTTTTCTTCTACGTCTCCCTGGCTGGTGTTTTTGTTTCTGAATATACCTTCATTACTCCATGCATTGATTGTTATGAGTGGTGCATTTGGGGTGATCTCTTTTAAGACTATTTCTTTTTTCTTTTTTTTTTGTTTTGTTTGCACGGATTAATTGTGGGCAGAAAAGACAGGCAGTGTTTTGTCCAGTAGACAGGGCACAGAACTTGGAATTAGGAGACACAGGTTCAATTCCTTACTCTGCTACTCACTCTTTGTCTCTGTGCTGGGGCAAGTCACTTCTCTCAATGCCATATTTCCCCATCTGGAAAACAGGGATAATGAGACACACGCACCTTTATGTAAAGTGCTTTGAGATGTATAGGTGAAGAGGTCCATATATGAGCTAGGAGGAGCTAACCAGTCCTGTTCTGTGCTGGTATTCACTGAAATTCATTTTCTAGTGCCGCCCTTGTTGTGTTCACTACCGTACGTTTGCAGTCCAAATAAAATTTCCCAGGTGATAGAACCTCCACTACTACCCTAGAGAGATTATTCCACACTGAATTTACCTTTCTATCTTGATGTTTCTTCTGTATTCTATCTATTTTAGTTGTTAATGCTAATGATATCCTTGTGTATCACGCTAAATTAATATCCTTCAGGTATTTGCATTTTTTATCTCCTTGTAGTTGTTGCTTAATCAACAACCATATGTTAACTTTAACTAATTCCTGATAAATCAGTCTCTCCAGTCCCATTATTATCTTTGCAACTCTTCTCTGAAACCCACCAAGTTGTCGATATTTTTCTGCTAGTGTAATTACTGAAGTGACTACCATGTTTCAGGAGTGCTTATGCCAAAGTTGGTAACTCAAAGTAACTTACTGTGTGTCTCCCAGGGGCATCAAAACAGTCACCACTAAATACTGGGTGGCTCTCTGATGGAATGTAAAGGATTGCTGCAAACCTTTCAGGGGATTGTTTATGTTTAATATAAAACACTGCCTAGTGAATTGTCGAGTAATGTGTAGAATATGAGAACGGCCATACTGGGTCAGACCAATGGTCCATCTAGCCCAATGTCCTGTCTTCCGACGGTGACCAATGCCAGGTGCCCAGAGGGAATGAACAGAACAGGTAATCATGAAGTGATCCATCTGCTGTCACCCATTCCCAGCTTCTGGCAAACAGATGCTAGGGATACTGTCCCTGCCCATCCTGGCTAATAGCCGTTGGTGGACCTATCCTCCATGAAAATGAGACTGTCCTACCTATATGTACCTTTGGTCAGATTCTACTCTCAGATACAGTGATGTAAATTCAGTGCCAATAGTGTTATTCCAGATTTACATCATTGTAAGGGTTATGAGTCAATTCCCATTGAATGGGAACTGAAGTTAGCCTCTTTTGTGCAGTTTTGTAGTAGAAATTATGATTGGAAACTTAACTGCTATGACTGAGATTCTTAAAAGTGACTAATGATTGTCGCTGCCCAGATTAAGATACCTTACAGGTTCAAAGTTCAAAAAGAACTGAGCACTCCCCCTCTGAAAAACAGATCCCTCTAACATCTATCAAATTACGCACCCAGAAATGGACGTACCCAAACTAATTAGTCATGTTGGTAATCTTAACCTACATCTATCTATGATTTTCCCCATGATTAAATGCAGATAACAGACCCTTTATTATAAGCACATTTCTAATATACTCAGGTCCAGTATCTTTGAAAGACACTGTTTGCTGCCTGTGCAACTTTAAAACTGCCATATCATCAAAAGAGTTAGAACATGAATTCCACCCCGTGACAATTATTCCTTGTCTAAGCATTTTGGTTAGATGATGGGTCATCCCAGGAAAAAATATTCTCTTGACTGTAGAAGGAATTAACTGTACAAACATTTCCAAAGGAAGGCTAGAGGCCAGAGTTCTAGCATGTGGTCAAGACCTGCTTAACCACTATGCTGAAGCAAAAGTGACTATCATGTGAAATTCTAAAGACTATTAGCCAAATATGCTGGATACAGTTATAAAGGGGTCCATTTACATTTTACTGATAGGCTCTTTACTTATGTATTTGTATTACAATAGCAAGTAGATGCCCCCAAGTGAAATAAAGTCTGTATCTTGAGGTTCTGATAACATGTACAGTTGAGATCACTCCAGATTCCTTCTTGTGATTTATCATCATCTGCGGAAGTTTTTTTTTCTTTTGAGAAAGCCAACTGTATATCATTGCCTCATCAGAAGCTTCCATCACTCTAATACATAAGGTTCATAGTAACTGGATGGAGGACTGCTAATTCACACATTCCTCTTTATTATTATTTACTGACATTCTGATAGTGCCTGGAAGCCTTAGTCAGGGTGGGGACCAGTTGCCTTGGTGCTGTACAAACACGGGAGCTGACATTGTTCCTGCCCCAAAGTGTTTATTAATAGAGCCGTGTGATATTTTTTCAGTTAATAGTTGGGGTTTTTTCATTGAAAAAAAGCATTTTCTGGGCCCGAGACCTATTTGTCAAATTTGGTGAAAGGTTGTGGTTGAAAACATTTATTTTATTATTTTGTTTGAGAGAGAGAAGGAACATTTCATTTCATCTTTTCGATTCAAAGCATCATTTCAACTTGACATTTGGCTAATTAAAAAAAAATAAAAACAAAAAGTTGGAAAACAGCCAATTTGAAATGAAACCTGTCCCCCAAAATTTATTTTCAAATGTGCAGTAAATAATATATTTTGAGTTTTCATTTCAACAACAATTTTTGGGGGGGAAAAATCTTTAATCACTCAGTCATATCTGCAAATGTCTTTATATTGTGATTATGCTCTGCAGTCATGAGAGATGTTCAGGGATGGGTTATATGCTCAGACAGCAGGACCATTTTATACCTTCACATATTACTATAAAAGAAATTAGGCCACAAAACCAGCTGCTGGTTCTAGCCTTACAAAAAATGACCCCAATTTTTTGTTTTGTGAGAGGTGCGAGTGGGGATAGTTTATTTGTTGGATGGTTGCTGAAGGAGCATTTGAAAAGTCCTCACAGAATTGCCTTCAACTCTTTCTATTCACTTAACATGTTGGAGTTCCTCAAAAGGCCACTTAGTGGGACATCTCAAAACGTCAGTTGTGGCAGCCATAATGTGCCCTGCTTCATGCAACGAATGAAACCCTGCCCTTTTGGAGTCAATGAGAGTTTCTCCCAATAACTTGCAGGAATACAAAATAATACCGTAGTGCAAATGGAAGGTTAGCTGTGATGATATTGGCAGCACCATAAATGTTGTAAGAACCTGAAATCCCTCTATTTATACCTGTGGTTTTCAACCTTTTTTTCATGTGTGGACTCCTACAAAATATTTTGAATGGAGGTGCAGACCCCTTTGGAAATCCTAGACATAGTCTGCAGATCCCAGGTTCTATGCTAACGACAACCTCTCGAGGACCCTTAAGACATGGTCTGCAGACCCCCAGGGGTCCACAGATGACAGGTTGAAAACCATTGATCTATATGCATTCATTTTTCAAATTTCCAGCTCAATCAGCTACTCAGGATATGGTCATCTGTCTGCCCTGAATGGTGAGTGAAAAGTAACTTGGTTGCTAATGGCTGGATTTTCATGAAGACAGGCTCAACATTTATATACATTTCAATGTTTAATTTTACCTTTGCAGGAAGGTACATAAAATACAGTTCCTTACTCAAATCCCTGATTTGCAAGTGCATCTGTAACAATTGTGCATGCAAATATGAATGCAGATTTCATACCCCACTGTATAAAAATCTCATTTTAGAACTTATTCCAATATATAGAGACTTTCTTCTACATACATTATGGATAATTTCCTACAAACATAATTTTCTTAAATATGACAGATGTATCTACTGTATTTTGATAGTCCCATTTGTTAGTCTATCATTGCAGAACAATAACATAATGCAGCATGCTAGGCTGACAGACAATGCCTTAGGGATATTAAAATAATAGCTTCATTGTCTTTGTGGACCTGATTTTCCATACCCATTCACTTCAGCGAAAGTTAGCAAGCTCTTCCAAGATGCTGTAAAAATTCACCTCTGGGAGAGTTAACCATCATTTTCTACGTAAGATGCTGCATGGGGAGATAGTGCAGCAAAGAAGTATTCCTATTGCACGTATCTTTCAGTGCTTGGAGAAGAAGATCAAAGACAATGTCTGAAAAACGTATCAGTCCTCTTTCCAGCCATCCAGCTTCACTGAGTTGTCCAGTTCTTGACCACCACGTATGGTTAGTTCATGTACATTTAAGACAATATTTTCAAACATTCATGTCTAAAACTGAGCAGCTAAAATCCATATTTGGGCACCTAAATAAATGGTCTTAAGTGCTTTTTTAAAGTTAAAATTTATAATGGAAAAAGGAAGGAATGACACCTTTACTATTCATTTTCTCAAATTTGTTACATTTGGAAGTAATAGAAGATATGACTTTCCTCCCTCTCTTTCTCTGTTTCTCATTTAGCTTGGAAGGAGGTTTTTCCTTATCTAGCAATAGTAAGTACATATTTGTAACTCTCCTGTAGGTCAGTAGATTTTTTTAAATTATATTCCAATACTTAGTTTTCTTAAAAATCAGTAAATATAGAAAAGTTTATAGTTCCATAGGGTAAAGTTGATGACACTTCCTTTTAGTGGCTAGAATTCCATATTACTGTCTGATCTGGAAATGATACCTGTATAAGGGTAAATTAAAGTTTCTACTGGGGAGATATAGGGAGAGGTGTGAACGGAGGTGCACTGGATTGACAGTGATGGCTGGTGGCATATATCTTGCAAAAGGTAGGAGCAGACATAATTCTTCAAAACACAGTGGAGGAATGGAATTCACTTATGTAAGGTCCCTGCTATAGCCTCCCTCTCGATCTATTCATCCACTTATATGGAACCCATCACCACATATGTGAGAGCCTTTGAAGATTTATCATGTGCTTTCTACAATGGAACCCTCTAGCTGCTATCTGGAGTGCATATGTTTATGATCACATGCCCCCACCCCACTCAGATACAACTTCTCTCAGCTATTGAGTGTAGAGCTGTGAGCATAACTGAATTTTCGATTCGCTGACCAAACTGAAAAATAAAATAAACGATTTGGGAACTGAACAAGCAAAAAGCAATCATTTTGTTTGTAAGTTTTTTTACCTTTTTAAATGAAATTGAAGTAAAATTTGAAATGAAATGGTATTTTGAGTTGAAAAATCGAAATCTTTCATTTTGGAAATGTCAAAACAAAATGTATCAATTTCAATTTTATTTTTTAATTTTATTTTTTGAAATTTTTGGTTTTGGCTGAAACAATTTGATGAATCCAACACAAACTCATAAAATGTTTCACTCAACCCAAATCTGCATTTGTCGGTGAAAAAAACAGCTTCGGCCAAAAAATGTCACCCAGCTTTAATGGAAGTCTACTGGCAGCGCTAATTCCCATACCCCCATCCCTGCTTGGGGAGGAGAGGAAGCCAAACTATCGAGGACTCTCATCCAGTGCACCTGAGATAAACCTGTTATAATTTGGCCCCAAAATATACATTTTAGTAGCATCTTGTTATGAAATATGATATTTGACCTGTTATAAGAATACAGGATTAATCAACCACTGTCTAGAACAGTGGCCAATATCTGCAACTTCAAGGGAAGGTAAAAAAAATAAGGACCCAATTCTTCCACGTTTGTGCTGCTTGCTGTGTGAGATCTCAGTCACTATGAATAAAAGTGGTGGAACTGGACACTCAACTAACTCTACAGCATTGTGCGTAGATAGAAAATTGCTGCCTGACCCTGAAGGCAATAAAGACCTGAGACACGAGTTTATATGCTCTAGCATCAAAGAGAGCAGAGTGAACACATTTGAAAATAAGAACACATAACATATAAGAACACATAAAAGATTTGCTATGGCTTTGCTAATTACCTGTTCCTAATACTCTTGCTTTTCTACATAGAAATATGATGCTAACTTCTGGTAATTATTTTTCATTGTCATAGTACTGTACTTTCCTCTGTCCTATTTACATATCATTTACATAAAGCCAAATTGTTTTTGGGGAAAAAACTTCTGAATTTACAGTAAATTGTGACTTCTTATGACTCAGTGAAAATGGATTGATATTTTTTCTAATCTATTAATTTTTTTCTTAGTTTTATGGAAATACATATTTCCATAAGAAATTTTTTTCTTAGTTTTATGGATGTCTTTCTGAGCCTGTTAAAGTGTATTCCGTAGAGTATGTTTAGGAGAAGAAGTGTAATGTTGTGGTTTATACAGAGACTGGCAGGTAGGAGAGCTGCGTCATATTACTAGCACAGGCATTGAGTTACTTCACGACCCTAGTCAAGTAATCTGTCAGAGCCTCAGTTTCCCCATCCATAAAATGGATTGTTTATTCAAAGGAGAGTTGAAGACTTAATTAATTAGGTCCAAATTGTGGCATGGGAATCAAGAAGCTTGTGCAAAGTGCTGTCCCATCCTTATACCTGTCCTTAGGGGACACCAATTATTCTGACCTGAACAGAAGAATGTTGTTGCTTGCAGTGGTGCTATCCTAATAAAATACATTAAGAAAAAACCCACTGGTGTATCTGCAGTTTAATGGCCCCAAACCCTGGAGTATCATTGTGTAAACATAGAAATGAGTACGGTAGTGCTATTTTTATTAGGATAGCCCTACAAAGGGGATGTGAACATGGCACTGTTCCCTTTCTACATAAACTAGTGTAGTGCAGTTGACATGGGCAGACTTTATGCTACTCCTCCAAAGGAAAAGGATAGGAGCCACTTCACAGCATGTGTTCTCCCAGCATTTCTGGAGGCCTTCTAGCTGTTTTTGTAGTCTACAGTCTTCCAGGGATTAGCCCCCGGTATGCTTTGCCTCTGAACCTCTTCTTCCTGCAAGGCTTTGCCTTTTAAAAGCACAACGGTCTTTAGCGTATGCAGCTTGCTTTGAGACCCTTGGATGGGAGATTCTAAAGAAATGCTGAGAATCGTTGTTACATTTGGGTGCCTCAAATTTGCAATAGTGGGGGCCATGTTAGCAATTTGCCAGAAGTTCAAAGGGCTGCACCTAATTTGCATATTCATATCTCCTTTGATAGAATATAAACCGTTATTATTTGAGTTGAGGACCAATAAAAGCATGCAGAAGACAGACGGTGGCATATTTTGGCCAGACCTTGCACCTGGAACCTCAAAATTTGATCCTTGTATTTCAGCAGAACTATAAGGGTCTATCTGTGAGCATCCAAGTGCAGGATCAGGGCTTTTAACATTCCGTTGGCCACAACTGGAGCACCTCAATGCACATAGTAGCTGAATGTTTGTTTTGACCCTGATTCAGCTACATACCTAAGTACGTGCCTAACTTTAAGGCCAGGAGAAGTCCTATTGAAGTCACGTGCTTAAATGTCTACAGGAATCAGGGCTTTTACCACCACTGATACTTCTACCTTTTCCTGTATTTTTGTTTTGTCTCAATAGGAAATTAATAAAACCAAAGTATTCAAAAGCTAACAAAACAAAACAAAATCCCAAGAGAGAGAAACAACCATTGTCATAAAGTGGTCTAGGTTGCTGTTCTTTTCATTATACAGTATCTGAGATCATAAGAAAGCAATATGTATCTATATTGCATGAGTAGGTGACATTAAGGGTTTCAACATTCTGAACAGAAATTACTTAAAGGAAAATTTTTCCTCTGATTTAAGCCTCAACTCGTCATCACACACATTGTCATTAATATTACATGCAGGGCCAGGCACCTCAAATTTCATAATCTTTGGAGAGGCAGCTTTTTAATCTATATTTGGTCCTGCTTTTTCCCCCTCTGAGATTGATTTCTCTTTGCATGTAATGCTGTAGTATTTTCAATTTAAACAGAAACCAGAAATAAAATTGTTGAATATGAAATCTTAGCAGAAAGAAGAGAAACAATTATCTTTCAACATTTTTTCTGAAAGTAAAATTCTAAAGAGAGTACCCCTGACAGAAGTAGAATTATGCATATTTTAACTAATGCTTCAAACTATAGATTATTTTAAATAGAAATAGAGGGGCATATTCTCCAGTACGTGACCATAAAACCAATTAATCTTAATGGGGAATTCTCTATGCACAAGAGATGAATATAATGTACATTGGAGTAACTATGGTTTAGCAGCCCAAAAAAAGAATTTGGAGAGCAACTAGCAAAAAAAAAAAACTAACAGCAATTTTTTAAAAAATACATCAGAAGCAGGAAGCCTTCCAAACAATCAGTGGTGCTACTGGACAATCGAGGTGCCAAAGGAGCTCTCAAGGGAGACAGGGTCATTGCGAAGGAGCTAAATGAATTATTTGCAGTGGTCTTAACTGTAGAGGATGTGAGGGAGAGTCCCACATCTGAGATATTCTTTTAAGGTGACAGATCTGAGGAACTGTCCCAGACTGAGGTATCAGTAGAGGAGATTTTGGATCAAACTAATAAATAGTAAGTCATCAGGGCCAGATGGTATTCATCCAAGAGTTCTGAAGGCACTCAAATATGAAATTGCAGCACTGCTAACTGTGGTGTGTAACCTATTGCTTAAATCAGCCTTGTACCAGATGATTGGTGGATAGCTAAAGTGATACCATTTTATTAAAAAGGCCCCAGAGACAATCCCGGCAATTACAGGCCAGTGAGCCTGACTTCAGTACCGTGCAAATTGGTTGAAACTGTAGCAAAGAACAGAATTATCAGACACGCTGGTGAGCACTTTAATGATCCCATAGCTCTTTTCTCAAGAACAGATGTGTTAGCTTTTGAGATCTGGCCACTTATTATATCAATTCTCCTGTAGTTTCAGTAACAGGGTAGTATTCTATGCTTCCAGTCCTAAAATCTGGGCTATTAAATGGTTGTAGTATTTCACTCCAGAGCGAGATGCATTTCAATTGCAACTCTCATGATCTTGAACGGGGCTGGAGCCAGTCTCAGGATGCTGCAAGAAGCGCCAGACCCCTTGCAAATTTTAGTCCTATGTGGGAAACCTCCTCTGATTGGCTGCCTTCCCCACTTGCCTGCCTCCTGGGGAAGAGCAGCCAATCAAAACTGCTGCAGGAACCAATACCATTCTCACATCAGAAATGGGAGGAAGAGAGAGCAAGAAGAGCCCAGCAGCCCAAGATGACCCTATTCCCTCTGCTTCGCTCCCTTTCTATGAACAATAGGATCACTACTCTCTGCCTATCCCCTGCCTCATCTCAGTGAAAAGAGCAGTAGAAGAAGAACCCTGGGAGCTGCAGGAGGAGCAGACGTGCTGGATGTCCACATTTTATGTATGGGCTGATGGGGACAGGCGGATGTGGGAGCAATGAGGCAGAACTGAAGAGGGGACTGCGAGGGAACAGAATTAATTGTTGGACTAAAGGAGTGTGTTCAAAAATCAAAAGACGTGTCCAAAAAATTCAACATATTAAAAAAAAAATAATCTCATGAGTTTTGGACTAATCCCATACTTTGGGGTGGGGGGCTGACACATGATTTCTGAATTTTTGGCATTGGCAGTTCTGCAATTCTGAATGAAATGCTCCCTGGGTGTAGCTTGCCATAGAGTTTATGATGCTTTGGGAAGAAAGATGCTTCAGAATGTAATACTGTTAGTATTCCTGATTTTAAATAGGATATATTCAAGAACAGGCTAAGGAAAGGTTGGGGGTTAAAAAGAAAATCATGATACTGATTCTTTGCCACCAATTAACACAAATGAGTTGATGGAAACACTGATGGAAAGATGCATGTTTTCATGACAGGCCAAGAGATACACAAACTTCAGAGATAAATTACACTCTGGCAGATATGCTTGTCAAATACAACTTACTGGGCTTGATAAAGGGGTAACTGACTCAAATTCTATGTCCTGTGTTATAAGGGTGGTCCAACTAGATGATCTAATGGTCCCTGATGGCCTTAAAACTAGAAATCTAGAAAGCAAAGGCCCCCATCTCCAGCCGTGTCCAAGGAGCTCCCAGCACAACCTGGGATGGGACAGACTGGTGCAGTTAACATAATGGTTGTAAACCATTTTTGCACTTTCCCAGACTTTCGTGGGGTGGAATGCAGTCCCCATGTGGCAAAGATCTAAGTTTATTCTCAGAAATACATGACCTACAGCAGCTACAGGTGATAAGGTGGCATTTCTGTCAAAGGTTTCTGGTGACAATGAAGGCCTAGAGCAAAACTCATGTGATTGTACATAATCTTTGGGCTGTTGAGGTAATATGGATCTTTAGTTTGTGTGCTATTTACACTTCTTGGGTTCCACACCCCTCCCCAGCTGTCACATATTTAATTAGTGCTCAACAATTTCAATCAAACAGTTGCCATGTGGCTCCTAAAGCACACTCTTTTGTGGAGCTGAATTTGTGTGTTTATTGTGGTAAATGCTGAAATTTATGTCACCATGAAAAAATGCTTTTTACACCAGATACGCTATGTAATGAACTGGAAACTAATGGTTGAAGTGTGTGTGTGTGTGTGTGTGTGTGTGTGTGTGTGTGTGTGTGTGTGTGTGTGTGTGTGTGTGTAAATAGATATAGATAAATACACACGCTCCCTATGGGGAGTTTGTATTTATTTGCTCTTCAAAGTTTTCTCATTGTACATCAATAGAGTAGAGTCTCTGAGTATTTTTTGCTACCAAGTAGTAATCAAACTTCCTTTTTTGAAAGGTTACACGGCCTGGGTAAGATACTCAGCCAGTACAAATCAGCACAGCTCCACCAGCTGAGAACCTGCCCCCCCCCCGCCCATCATAGCTTTGTTTTCCTTTTTAACGGTAACCGTTTTATGTAAAATGAATACTGAAAAACATCACTGATCAACTTACTATAACTGAGCTGCATTGCACAACCATGAAATACTGTGAGCCTGTGAATTTTCCCCGATGTCATCCTTGCCTTGCTTGCTCATACATAATCTCAGGGGTCGTAGGTAGTGATCAAGAGTTGCTTATCCTGGAACATCAAAGAAGTGAGTTTTGATGCTCAGTTGGTTGGTGGCCTGTAGACTCCCTGATTTCTTAAGTTAAAAGATAAAGAAAGAAGGTTTGTTGATACTTGAAAAGTCTTTTATTGTTTTTCAGCACTTTTGACTTGGAAATAGGTTATTGTTAGTTTTTTTCTCACAATTTTTAGATAACAACAATTTCCCCCTTCCACCAGCATTACTTTGTGAAAAGTTTGGGTTCAGGATCAGACTCTGAGTTCATACTGCCTGGAGCAGTGAAAATTATTGGTATCTCAAAAGGGTGGACTTCAGAACAAGTCCCATTACTTATTTAACAGTTCAAAAAGGGGGCAATAGGTAAGGTGGGAAATCTGTAAGGGAGGGCAATCTCTGGGAACAGCACATGCAGGTTGCCTCTAGTGGAAAGCCTGAACCCAGGAGATGCTGGGGAAGATGACTGCAGGAAAGTTTTAGATTCCTGAAGGGGACCCTGGGGCTACAGTGACCAGATGCCCCAATTTTATAAGGACAATCCCGATTTTTGGGTCTTTTTCTTCTGTAGGCTCCCCCCGTCCACCAACTCCCATTCCAATTTTTCATACTTGCTGTCTGGTCACCCTACCTGGGTCTAGGATCAAACTGCAAACAGAAGCAAGTGGATATAGTTAGGAGGAACTAAAGAGGGGTTCACTGTGAGAGGGGTCCTAGTAGACTGGTGATGGTAGAAGGCTTGCATGAAGGGGGAACTTTTGGGATGAAGAGTCGGTAAAGCCCTACTCGGAAGTAGCAGAGTGTACTCAGTTTTTGCCATTGGACAATAAAAGGACAGCCTGAGAAAAACATGTCTGGCAGCATTTGAGGCATAGTGTCTGTCTTTCCAGGTCTGGATGTCTGGATAGACTGGGGAATGATGAGGGAAAATGAGCACAGCTAGCCAGGACAGGATGTTCAACAATGGCACTCATCACAGGCAGTTAGACCCTTGGATAGTCATCTTTTTATTATGTTAAATCTAAATCAATCAATAAATAATAAACCACCATATAAATCCATGGACAATTTGGCCCAGCATACATTTTTTACCATTTTAAAGAAAGCTGAGCCTTGAAAGCATGTTTATGGCAAGCTAAAATGTTGACAGTATTTACTTGATCTTAGAATTAAGATCTTCCAGCTCTCCCCTACCCAAGAATTGTAAAAAGTTTTACTTAAAACTTAGCAGAGTCCTTTACTGAATGAGAGCTGGGATATAGTCTGGCACTAGAAATTGAAATAGAATTGCTCAAGAAATTTGAAAGATGATAAGAATTAAAACCGTATTTTGACATCTGTAATGAATACTGTGTTTCACTCATTTATAGGAGTCAAAGACTGGATAAACCTGTTTCCATGTTTCTTGGTCACCAAGCTAGTATAGGATTGGGGGTTGGTTGGTTTTCTGTTAGCTTTTTTCTCACCTGGTAAAGTCTGTGTGCTGCATACCTAACCGTTGCTATACAACAATTTTTTTCACCATGAAAACATCTCAAAAAACTTGGGCAAAGATCAGACAAACTTTAGACACAATCCGTTATTTTTTTATTCATGTAGTCTATCTGTGGTGTCTAGCACCTGAACAGACTTCTCTGCAGATTATATTCATTTTGTGAATATAAACAGTTTATTAAAAGTCCTGTATTAATAATTTAAATGAAAATATAAATAATTGAGCCCAACAAAATGTACTCATAATAAATTATCACATTCTAACATTGCTGAAAATTAAATTACAAAACTCCAAAGGTTACTCTCATTGCCAAAGACATTTGTGCTACTCATCATCATCATTAAGTCCATGATAAGGTTGTGTCACTAAATGAAAAACAATGCCTAAGTGTTTAAAGGGAAACGTAAGGATTTGGATCTTGGTAGTTTTCTGATCAGATGCAATATCGAGTCACACCAAAATATCTGATGATTAATTATTCTTGTTCACTGTCATCTGGAAGAAAACCCTGGTTTTCCAGCCATGACTTAGAAATCAGAGTTGTAGGCATTGAATTAGTGAATGGGATGGAATATATAGTATTGCAGAAAAGCCTGAAGCAAGTGAAATAAGATCATAGCAATCAGTTGATTGAATGAGGAGTCAAATACTGTAAGTGGTTCTGGGCAGAAAATCAGTCCTACAGTTATAATGGCAGATAAACTGGGCTGGTGCAGAGGGACTCATTCCCTGGGGGAAAGATCTAAAAAGAGGCAGACAGCTGGAATCTCTCTCCACCAGAAATGAAGCATCAGTCCAGAAAGATCTTTGTTTTGATGTGGCCTCCAGAGTTACATTGATAAAGATCTCCCCTTTACATGTCCTTTCAAAATGAAGGTCATCTTACTTCTATGCACGTGACTACATCGTGCGATGTAGTATGTTGTGAATGGCGGGGGCCATTCGGAACAGACATAGACAACTGGAATTTTGGCCAAGTGGTCACAGCTTTATTAAGCAAGAAGAGACCTCTTCCAGCTGGCCTGGTTTGGCTCTTGTATTAATTGCCCTGTGCCCCAGACAACCAGTCTAGGAGACTGTTGCAGACAACTGGATTTTGGTGAAGCCCCCACCCCTGCAGTAGAGTTGGCTTATTAGCTGACTGACATCACAAAGCAGCCCAGGGGGTGTTGCCCTCTATCTCAGCTTCACCCATAAGCCCATGACTGTTAACAAGGCAAGTGTGCTTTAATGATGGGCACATCTCCAAAAGGAGAGTCAGTTCAAATAAGCCTTCAGATGTCCAGAGATGCAATCCAACCTCCCCTTTCTCCTCTTCCCATCTTTCCCTCTTCCTCATGGTCCCTACTAAAGCTCATCAGTCAACAGAAATCTTAACTGAGAGCTGCAGGATCAGGCCCAGTAACTCCCTTTGTAATAACCTTTCTTATTTATGTACCTCTGGTTATCCTTATAATATTTGTTTGGAATTAAAGCTCAGCTACTCCAGCCTTGTTTGATGCAAATTTGTGCCATATTAAAGAGCTGTAGAAATATAAGCATGACTGTTATTAAGCTATATGTAAAAACCAATCTCATAGAATATTAGTAAGTGTAGTTGCATTCAGTGATAACATATTCATATTCATCAGCTTTGGAAGGTCTCTGATGACATACATCCATGCGCATGAAGAGCTGGGCTTACTCTGCAAAAAGCTTTTCACTAGTATGTCCTTAACTTTATCAATGAATTGGCTTTGGTCATGCCTGTACCCCGCTTGTGTTCATTTTCAGCAACCATTCATGAGATCAAGTTTCACAAGCATGGCTGGTCATGGAAACCAAATTTTTTAACTCGTGTGCATGTATCCTTGTCAAAAATGCTTGCATACTCATCCATGACTATTATCTGACCAATCACAGAAGATCCATTGTATATTAGAAATAGAGGAAATAATGATCCTTTTATAAATTCAAGGAATAGCCATGATCAGGAAAAGAGGCTAAATTCTAAAGCTAAATTGTTTGTAGTGAGTGAATCATTTTCTTCTGCTCATAGGTATAACCCAGGCTGCTTCTCGCAACTAAAAATCCACTGTAAATATTAGTAAGTTTCCCTCTATTGAAACAATTCAGACCTAAAAGTAATTGAACTTGGCAAGAGGACCTGAAATCTGCCTATGCCTGTACAGTCATGAAATTCCAACAGGCTTCTCAGCACTGTATAATGATATACAGTATATCGGAGTAAATAAACATCACAAACAATCAACAGAAGATATCATATCTAAGCAAAGCTTATCATTAGTTAAGGTCAGTTTAATATCCATTCATGATTTACAGTGTTTTTAACTGATAAACTCGCATAATTTAGCTTTTGCCTATTTTTCTTATTCCAGACACACTGAAGCAGTAATTAAGCAGTGATATGCAGTAGAACGTATTACATGCTCAATTCATCAACTTGTCATCAAGCTCACGGTTCCCACTTCGATTACAGTGGCATTGTTGCATGGAAGTATCTCAAAATCTATCATGTCAAGATTACTGCGTGACATAATTTATAGTAGCACCTAAGGATTTGTTTACAAAAACCAATAGTTTCTTTAATCTTTAAAACACAGTTAGACTTGTCTTATGTCACAGAACAAAGGAATTTACATGAATAGAACACTTTTTTAATAAGTTATTAATTACAGCATAGACATGGCAGTTGGCTCATTTATGGTAAGATTCTAAATAGTTTCTTCTATAAAGATTTTAAACTGTTCCATTCTGGGTTACAGTTTGAGAACTGGAGTGTGGAGGTCTACTTTAAATGCCAGGTACGTGTATTATTATTTGTTATATGCATTACTGTGATGCCTCTAAGCCTCAATCATGGATCGGGATCCATTGTCTTTAAGACATGCATCTGAAGAAGTGAGGTTTTTTACCCATGAACGCTTATGCCCAAATAATCTGTTAGTCTTTAAGGTGCCACCAGATTCCTTGTTGTTTTTGTGGACACAGACTAACATGGCTACCCCCTGATACTTGTCTTTAGGACAAGGAGCAAACACAGAACAAAAAGAGGTCCCTGTCCTAAAGACCTTGAACTCTAAGTATAAAACAAGAGACAAAAGAGGGATACAGACAGACAGATGGGGGATACAAGGAAGCAATAAAACATTATTGGTCATTAGGATAGGCATTATCAAGCAAATGCATGACCGGATTTGTGCTCACAACCATAGTTCTGCATGTGAGTCTGGTACATGCAAAACAACCCACTAGGACAGTGCATAATTGGCTTTTGAATACATAAGACTTAAGAAATTACCCTTTCACATGCATTCATACCTTCCTGATATTTGGCATACACGCCACCTTCTGCTTTATGAAGATTTGACAGTCAATATTGCTAGGCCAATAGGGTTTTTAAAGATCCCCCAAATCTCAACACTCAAAGCCTACAGAAATGTGGACCCATATTTATACGCAAACTTTACAGCTTGGGCTCATCTTCAGGCCTTTTACAGCTGAATCTAGGACAGGTGTGTGGACTGGTCTAAAAGTGGCCATAGAGGCCTGGCCATGCATTGAAATTGGACTGATGCTTTTATTAGATGATTGGCTTCCTGGATCATTCTTTGAATAATGAGTAGCGTATTTGAAAGACAACCATCTAATACTCTGTCCCCCCACATGCCACTTCATTATGGTCCTGATTTAGGTAATCAATTAAGCCTGTGAGTAACTTTAAGAATGTGAATAGTTTCACTGAAATTCATGGAACTACTCACATGCTTAAGATTATATATGGGCTTACGTGCTTTGTCTCAGGGCCTTAATTACTATGGCTATTCCCAATAAAGCTGTCACTGCTGAGTATGGAAAATAGATAAAAATGGAATATTTATTTACAGTCTAATGCTCTTACTGAGCTATATGTAAAGGTACAAAAATAGAAAAATGCAACTTATAACAGGCTTAGGGCATGTTTACATTTAACTCTGGAGTGCTCAATCGTTAACGATAACAATAAAAACTTCCTCTTTTACTGAGTGGGACTTCTGGCAATCTTTGCCTTCGACAACTCCCTTGAAGTTTGGTTTGTGTTCAGTTGTGCTCACACACATCAGTTCTCTTAAGTGGCTATCTGTCAAAACGGATCGGTGCTTGGATTTCACATGGTTGAGTGTAGAGAAAACAGACTCACAAAGACAGATCGAAGCAAACATTGAGATTAATTATAGGGCTGCACCTCTAATGTTGTGGTATGTAGCGAGGCAGTGTGGCTCCCCTCCTCCCCAGGGAGGGTCGAGCCCCGCCAGACACCTAAAGGGGCGAGGCCACAGGGCAGTGAACCCACCCCTCAGAGGGTCAGGAGGCAACCCAGAAGTATAAAAGCAGGCTGGCAGCACTTAGTTGGAGCCCAGCCGCCATCGGGAGCAGACCTGCCAGAGGGTGCTCGTGACTGGGAAGCGGCTGAGGCCCAGGGCAGTTGCCCGGACTGGCCGGAGCTTCCCCGCGCCCACTACGACGAGGAGCTGCCGGAGCTTCCCCGCGCCTGCTACGAGGAGGAGCTGCCGGAGTCGCCCCGTCCCTGCTGTTACCCCAAGGAACCCCCGGAGCAGGCCTGGCTGGACTTCCCAGAGGTACTGCTGGACCTACCGCCCAGCCCCGGCCGTGAGGGGCCCATGCTACTGGACTTCCCGGGGGCCGATGCCACAGATCAGGTAGACCCAGAGAGGGAGACTGGAAGTAGCCTGGGGGCAGCCGACTGCAGTCAGGCTGCAAATATACCTGAACCCATGTCAGTGTGTTGTGGTCAGGAACCCCACTGACCCTTAGCAGTGATAGCCGCTACTAGGGCCCCGGGCTGGAACACAGTGGAGTGGGTGGGCCTGCGTTCCCCCTGCCACCCATAGTCGGGTGGCAGAATCCCCCTCTCCCCAGCCTGAGGAGGCCATCAAGTCTAGTGAACTGTTATCTGCTCAGCCCTCAGCCAAGAAGGTCTGAGCCTTTGTAACTGTGTGTTTGGTGCCCCGCCCGAACCAAGGGCTGGGCCCCTTTAAACCGTACCACTGCTCGGACCTGCACCAAAAGGCTCGAGCTGCCCGAACATTGGGGGCCCTCAGCCCCGAGACTGAGGACCTGAGGTCCCAAGCTGACTTTCTTGTTGTTCCGCCCTGTAGCAGCAGGCCGGAGCCCAGAGCGACTTTGCAGCGTCGCTCGGCCCTGAACAAAGGGCAGACTCAAACGACGTGCAGCGAGGCCGGTGTGGCTCCCCTCCTCCCCAAGGAGGGTCGAGCCCCAGCTGAGCCCCGTTACATGGTATTTATCCTTTGATACAGATTTCCAGAAAGTAAGGGTCCCCTCTCTCTTCTGATCAGATTTCAATCTGTCACCATCCAAAAGTTCTATGATTTCCATCTGGGATGTTGCTTCATCAGTGACTAAACGGTGCTTCAGACAATCAGCTTCAGCACTAAAAGGGTCAATCAGAAATCTGATCTGAGGTCTTTTCCACTGGAAAGCTTGGAATCTTTCCTCAAAACTGTCCTTAAGATCTTTAATCATGCTTGCATATCTAGTTATGCTCCATTTTAGGGGTTCTGCTGCATCTTCTTTTGATCTAGCCTGAAGTTGTAACATTGTGGGAAAAGGTGTCAGCTCTCCCTCAAGCATTTCTGTGAAAAAACTGCAGTTTGTTCATGAACACAAATACGCTTTGCAGTAGATCAGACAGCAACCAGAATTTTCGTTGTAAGTCCACGTTTAGTTTATCCAAATGCAGCAACATGTCTGCAAGAAATGCCAAATCTAGAACCCTCCCAGGATCTGTAAGCTTGGGGTGTATTCTATGCTTCTCCTCCATAAATAATTTTACTCGTTCCAGGAGCTTGAAAAAATGAGAAATAACTTTATCTCTTGAGAGCCATCGAACTGTGCAGTGAAATGGCAAATTGACAGGGGAGTCGTCTTCATCCAGTTCTTCAATTAGATTTTGAAATTGTCTGTGATTGAGTGCATTTGAGCAAATGAAATTCACAATGTGCAAGACAGGTTTCATGATGTGATCAAATTTGAGATTCTTAGATACCAGTTGCTCCCAAAGAATAATACAGTGAAATGTCCAAAATTCAGGAAAACTCTCATCAGAATTACAAAGCCCTACTAATCCAGTCACAGATCCCCACATGGACGGAGCCCTGTCCATTGCAATGGCAGTGAGCTTCTGTAAAGGCAAGTTATTTTTCGCAACTACCAACATTAACGCCTCCTTTAGATCTCATCCACGAGTTCTGTCCTTTAGTAACACGATATTGAGGAGTTCTTCCCTTACGACTCAGTCATCAGACACAGTGCAGACAAGTACCAATAATTGAGGTTTAGCCTGTATATCCAAAGTGATGCTCAAAAACGCACATTGCTGAAGTTAGAAAAAAGAACAGGAGTACTTGTGGCACCTTAGAGACTAACAAATTTATTTCAGCATGAGCTTTCATGAGCTACAGCTCACTTCTTCGGATGCATAGAATGGAACACACAGACAGGAGATATTTATACATACAGAGAACATGAAAAGGTGAAGTATGCATACCAACAAGAAGAGTCTAATCAATTGAGATGACTATCCTCATCAGGAGAAAAAAAACCTTTTGAAGTGATAATTAAGATGACCCATAGAAGGTCTGAGGAGAACTTAACATAGGGAAATAGATTCAATTAGTGTAATGACCCAACCATTCCCAGTCTCTGTTTAAGCCTGAGTTAATTGTATCTAATTTGCATATTAATTCGAGTTCAGCAGTCTCTCTTTGGAGTCTGTTTTTGAAGTTTTTTTGTTGCAAAATTGCCACCTTCAAGTCTGTCACTGAGTGGTTAGAGAGGTTGAAGTGTTCTCCCACTGGGTTTTGAATGTTATGATTCTTGATGTCAGATTTGTGTCCATTTATTCTTTTGCATAGAGACGTCCGGTTTGGTCAATGTACATGGCAGAGGGGCATTGCTGGCATATGATGGTATATATCACGTTGGTAGATGTGCAGGTGAACGAGCCCCTGATGATGGGGCTGATGTGATTAGATCCTATGATGATGTCACTTAAATAGATATGTGGACAGAGCTGGCATCAGGCTTTGTTGCAAGGATAAGTTCCTGGGTTAGTGTTTATGTTGTATGGTGTGTGGTTTCTGGTGAGTATTTGCTTCAGGTTGGGAGGCTGTCTGTAAGCGAGGACTGGCCTGTCTCCTAAGATCTGTGAGAGTGAGGGATCATCTTTAAGGATAGGTTGTAGATCTTTGATGATGCGCTGGAGATGTTTTAGTTGGGGGCTGTAGGTGATGGCTAGTGGCGTTCTGTTATTTTCTTTTTAGTCCTGTCCTGTAGTAGGTGGCTTCTGGTACTCTTCTGGCTCTGTCAATCTGTTTTTTTCACTTCAGCAGGTGGGTATTGTAGTTTTAAGAATGCTTGATACTAGAGATCTTGTAGGTGTTTATCTCTGTCTGAGGGATTGGAGCAAATGCGAGTGCAGTTGCGATTCAATGTCACTGTTCAGATCAGAGATTCCATGTTCTATTGTGTGGTGTGAAAGCTGCAGGCCAGAAATTTTCTTCTGTAGATTCTCATTCTCTGGTGGCAGGATTGAAATCACATCAGTGAAGCACGTTTTTATAAACTCGTCTTCAGAGTAGGACGTTTTTGCACGGGCTATGTGCCAGGCCCTATAATAGGAGGCTAACATTACAGTCTGCGATCAGTTGGCAAATCTGATGAAGAACTGGGCTTCTACATCTGTTTGCTCTTTTAAAGTTGTCAGTTTTAAAGTGTGGAGTTCAGAACCTTGTAGGAATTCTTGACCCATATGTGCATGGCTCAAAGTGAAATGGTGCTGCAAGTTTGAAGATTTGAACTGAGAGATACATGTCTGGCAAAGAAGACAAATGGCCTTACCATTACATTCAAGGAAAAAGTACTTATTCTCCCACTCCTGTTGGAATCCTCAATTTTCATCTGTGTATTTTCTTTTCCAGTTGCACTTGCCTTACATTGTTATATGGTGTAAGAAAAAGTTTGATACAAATTTCCATAGTAGCTAGTCATCATGTGCAAAGATTTGAGGAAACACAGTCACTGACTTTCCAATGTGCTGGGGGATTCTCGACCGCCAGTTCTGCCGCAGGCCCTGCCCCCAGTCCACCCCTTCCCTCAATTCCAATGTAAGATGGAATAGGAAGATCTGGCATCTATATAAATCTCCTCCCACCTACTCTAATTTTAATCTGTAGAAATAGCCAATTAGGAGAAAATGTAATTTTTCCCTCTACACAAAATTCTCNCCCCACCTCCACCCCCAAGCATGCCACATCCTTGCTCCTCCCCTCTCCCCTCACACCAAGAAACAGGGGAGGCGCTGATTGGTGGGGCTGCCCATGGGCAGGAGGCGCTGGGGAAGGGGGGCGCTGATAGGGTTGCCAATGGGTGCTGAGCACTCACTCTTTTTTCCCCGGTGCACCCACGGGGTCGGCACCTATGCAAGGAGACGCATATCAACTTCCGCATGCAGCTCCGGAGCTGCTGATTGTCCACCCCTGGAGTTATGCCTTTTCTTCTGTGCTAGGGACAAGAGAGACCATTTTCAGCTAGGTACCTCACCCTAACCAGTAGAACCTGGGACTTTGCTTCTGTTTTCAATGAGGATTGTTGCAAGTTAACTAAGTTAACTTCACAAGAAAGCTTCTAGGATCTATTTCTTAAGTATCACCATGCAGCCAGCACAGAGTTTCATGACACTTGCCATTCAGCTTCATAGTAAGATCAAAGATTAAAACAGTAAAACGTGATTAAGACAGTAAAATTGTGATTCCAAATTAAATCTGCAAATCAATAAGAGTGCTGGATATCTGAGCCTTGTTCACAATAAACCTTTTAAGAAAGAACACTTTGGTCAGCTATAAATCCACTTATTAAAAATGTATTTTAATGGTTAAGATGGCCGCTGATGAGCTGAAACACAGAAAAGGCCAATTTCATTTCTTCCTGTAGCACAACTGATTTTAATGGAGTTCCAGAAAGGATGATTTTGTCCCAGTACGTCTGTGCAGTCAGCCAATCAGAATGCCAAAGGCCAATCGTAAAATAATGAAGGTCTGCCTTTCTTCTGCATAAACATCCATCTGATAAAATGTATTTTGTGTGTGTGTATCTATGTGTGTGCATTTTTATTAGGCTGCAGGATATTTCTGGGGGAAGACGATGTACCAAGAATGTGTTATGAGGCATTAGGTCAACTGCAGATGACTTCAGCTACCTGAGAAGTGTAATGATGGCCTAGCAATGAACTAGTTAGACTGCTTTACTGCTATTATAAAGAAAAAAACATGCATTCACTGGGCGTGCTTGACACAGAGATGACCTCGCTGGCAGACAGCTGCCCTGATGGAGCTGCCCAAGGAAATGCAACCAGAGCACTTCCCCTATCCTGCAGGAAGCTTTAGGAGGTAGACACAACCCCTCCTGGAGTTCATTGCGGCTTCACATCCCCACCAATGAGCTCCTACACCTATATGGCACAATCTAACCCCCTCAGGTCGCCCCTGGTAGAAAAGATCTTTTCATAAGTGAAGGAGATTCCCATCTGTGGCACATGTGTTGAGGTAAAATACAATGTGAGTTTATCAGCCAGAGCATAAGGCTCTCTAAAGAAGCTCGCGGATGCTACCAAGTTGTGATTCCTTTTATCTGTCACTGGTGTTAATGCTGCAGACAGAAAATGTTAAAACAAAACAGAAAGGAAGGAACTGTATCCCTCTGTTAAAGAGCAGTCAGGCATTGCTATGGAATGCTCTGATGGAACCATTCCTGAAAACCTGCCTGTGTATATGCCAGTCTGTAGAGGGGCAGTGTGGTTGAATGGACTCAGCCTGATGCTGGAGAGCAGGGATCACCAAGATCTATTCCCAGCTCTGATGCTAACTTTGTGCTGGATTCTCACAGCCCTAACTCAGCTGTGCAAGGTGGTCAGGCAGAGAAAGGCCTCCGCTTTGCTTCCTTACCATGGCGTAGATAGCAGAGGATACTCCCCTCTGTGAGCAGGTGGGGAGAGGGATGAGGAGTAGGATGAGACTTCACTTCTACTCCATTCGCTGGCCAAAACAACAGACCAGTCTTGTGAGGGTAGTAACCTACTGTATAAAAAGAGATGAAGTAATTTACTCCTTCCCCAGAGCAAAGGGTGAACAGGGAAGAATTATGACTCTCAAAGCCACAGCTCACTCATTGGTTTGCTCCTGGAGGAGTGCAGCTGTGAGCTGCCCTGCCTGTATAGAAGGCAAATGGACAGATTGCAATCCAGCCCTTACTTATATGGCCTTGGCCAAATTGCTTCACATAAAACTTCACTCAATTTAGCAACAAAATCCATATTTAATTACGTGGGAGGAGACTCAAGCCCTCAGCCATGTTGTTACTAGTAGGGATAGACCAGCAAGGGTGATTCCACCCCATAAAAGCCATGGGCCTACCCTGGTATTCAGATCTAGGTAGGGCTTCAGAGACTGTGAACACCCCCAATGCTGAGGGGTGTTTGGATCCAGTGGTTTCTTATATTCCAGCCCTTCTTCCCACCCTTTATGGTTGGAGCAACAGCTGAGTTAATATACTTCAAGTCCCCTCTCCTCCTTCCTTCATAAACTCCTTGAAGCCTGTCTGTTTGGTGAAGGATCACTGCTGTACTGCACATATGCATCCCTGTTGTTCTGCTTCATCTCTCATCTTCTAACGGTAATCTCCTTCAGCAGTGATCCTCTACCTGGTTTGACAAATCTTATCTATTCTGGGTACAGATTGGCCTGACCTAAAACTCCAGAGCTAAGCGTTTCCCAGTTTTGCCATGTTCAAAATTTGGATGCAGATCAGAATTTGTCAGCTTCTGGCCCTCTGATTATAAAGCACCTTGTATATTTGCAGCACCAGATAAACAGTAATAACAATATAATGACTGTCTCAAGGTAAAAATCAGTCATGGGGGGGAAGCACATACAAGGCTAAAGGCAGTGTCAGGCATGTGTTAGCGAGGATTATTTTTCACTGAGGTTGACTGATAAAGCTTAATTATTTCATTGTATTGTGGAGATCTGTATAAGAGGGATAGTGTTTTGTGCTTGTGTGTTGTATTTATGGTAATCCCGCCCCCTGTCAAGGAATGGGAAAAACAAAGGGCAAATTACACAGTGCTTTGCTGCTAAACCGTGTTTCAGGAATCTAATTCAGTTAAAGTTCCGTAATAGATCTTTTACACCTGGGGCCAATCCTGCAGTCTTAACTTACTCCTCACTCAGGTCAGTCTTATGAAGGGGATTGAAGAATGAGTTTTACAGACAGCAAGATTTCCCTGAAGTTCATTAGAGGCATGATCCACAGCCCATTGAAGTGAATGGGCTTCTTTCCATCAATTGCAATAAGTTCTGGATCAGGACCTAAATGTGGTTTGTTGGTTTCTAACGCAACTGCTTGTAGGGGAAAAAACAGATAATTGTTCCTCCTGGGTACTCGCTTGACTCACTTCCACCAGCAAAAGGGAGCTGGCATGTAATTAGCCCTTTGGTTTAGCCTGATCACTTCCTGGCAGGTAATGTTTTGTGTAAGCAAATGTTTCTACAACAGCATCAGAATGCAACAATTCATCAGAGATCAATGATTTTTGCTGCCCGTAGCAGAAAATGCCACACTACCCATAAACCTCTACTCACCCACATCCCCCCTCATCTTACAGCTTCTCTTCTCGCTCCATATTTCTATCCATCCCTTCATTTTCTTAATGAATTCTTACTGCTGAAAATTTTACATTGTGTGTTGGCATTTTTCTTCTTCAATAGCATTCCAGTTCTCAACCCCAGCCTGAAACGTGTATGTGAATATTTACAAGCACTTCACTATTGTCTTTCCAAAATGTATTATTATGCCGCAGTTCCTTGCCATTTCATTAATTATATAACAATAAGGTTAAGCGTTCAAGAGACTATCTAGAAGCAGTTCAAATAGGGTGTAAATAACTGTGCTAAATTGCACAAATATTTTATCAGCCTGCTCCAGCTTCCTTGCCCACACAGGGCTGGATTCAGTTCAACATTCTATCCATGACAGCAACAGCAAGTATGATTAGTCTGTATAAGATGTTTTCCCCCGGTTCCTTTTCTGAATGTATGCGTATTTCATTTTCACATTCTGAGTGTGGTGACTTTAATGTTTTTATTAATCTCATTAGTGCTTTGAAAGATTGTTAGCAGGTTCTTTCATGTGATCTTCTCCCGGCTTGAATGCGTCAAACACCAAGACACCACACCTATAAAGACCAGATAGTCATGCATCTGACGAAGTGGGTATTCACCCATGAAACTCATGCTCCAATACATCTGTTAGTCTATAAGGTGCCACAAGACTCTTTGCTGCTTTTACAGATAGTTACTGTCAATTGCCATTGATTTACACACACCAGTTTATACAAGCTGAGCATCTGGCCCTATATCTATATTGTTTGCTGTTTTGCACATGACTTTTATAATTTCAAAAAATACTGGGTGACATTCTGGTTCTACTGAAGTCGTAGGCAAAACTCCACTGGTAATTATTTCAATGGGGCCATGATTTCACCCATAGTCTCTTTTATTACTTAAAGCCTGTCCTGCCTCCATGTTATAGATGCCTGCACGGCCTCTTGAAAAAAATCCATTTTCTCAAGGCTTGCTCTGCATTGTCTTGTATCAAAGCCAGACAAACACAACGTTTCTGTGAATGTTTCATTAAAATCAGATACGATACATAGCTATCAAAGAAAAATGTTTAATATTGGTCATCTGAGACTATTGGAGTATGGAATACACAAAAAGCCATGTATGCGACACGAGAGCAGGATTAGTAAGTGAAAAATGTACTAGAACAAGAGTCACATAGAGGTACGGAAACCAAACACACTTTTGGAGTGACCCAGGGATGGTAAACTTTGCGGGAAAGTTTAAGGGGTGAATTGTTTTCGTCCTGAAATCCAACAACATGTAGTGTTTTTACCTGAGTTTCACTCTTAGTTTTTTAATTCATGAAAACCTGAAACTCTAAGCAAAACTTATAGGGTGAAATCCTGACTCCAAGAAAGTCAGAGAGAGTTTTGCCATTGACTTCCCTGGTGCCAGGATTTTACCCAAAGTGTACATACCTTACATCAGGGTTTCTCAAACAGTGTCGCTGCTCCATGCCAATGGGAGCTGCTGGAAATGGCGCGGGCTGAGGGACTTACTGGCTGCCCCTTCCAGCAGCTCCCATTGGTCCGAAGCAACGATCTGTGGCCAATGGGAGCAGCGATCGGCTGGACCTGCAGATGGGGCAGGTAAACACATCAGCTCGGCGTGCCAGGGACTTTCGCTACACAAGCGGCAACCCCTGTTTGAGAAACCCTGCCTTACATGAACCAAAACCCAAAAAAAGGTTTCCATGAAACTCTGAAAGCCAAAGCTACGGATACACATTTCTAGCTCCAGCAAATGCGGTAACTCAGCACTGAATATTGAAAATACTGTGGTTGTCCTTAAAATCTTTACAAATTTGCCTTTGTGACCAGATAGCATAACTACACTATTCCCTATAAGCTAGTGTAAACAAAGCTTGTGAGATGTTAAGGGATACCTCAGCAAGAACACCTCTGTGACCTAAGTAGTGCCTAAATCCCAGGGTAACTGGTGCACTAATGGAAGTGAAGAACATGTATTCATTTCAGAAAGGGTAAGAAAATTCCTCGAGTACGTCTCATTGTAATACTCTTCCCTCTGAGTCAGCCCTGCATCAGCACCTCCTCTATTTATTGCGGCAGGTGGAGCACTGTGCTGTCGGATGTGATGTAACACTATAGGGAGAACCGGGCTAAACTCGTCCCTGGTGTAACCGTATCAAAGTCTGTGGAGTTCTACCAGATATGAGTTTTGTCCATTGTCTTTTGAAATGAGCTGTAAAACCAGGGTCCTGGCTGTTTAATATCATGGTACTTCTTGCAAGAGTAAGGTATTAATTAAACCTGTTATCCTCAACAAATTCCAATTAAGTAATTTTATTCTCTCTTCCTAAATGTCCCCTACAGATTTAGATGAATTCAGCTTTCTTCTCTGCATGTCCCAGACTCTGGATAGCATTGCTATTCACTGTTACATGGTCCTCATTCCTCCCCAGAGGTGGCTGCTTTTTTCCAGTGGTGCTTAAGTGATTTACACTTCACATCCTCCAGGAGAAGAATTCTTACATACATGTAGAAATGTAAAATGGTGGACAGCATTTTTCACTGGGATGAAGTTACATTCTGAGGATTTTTTTCTGTAATTACTGGAAAACCTTTGTGCCCTAAAAATTGGTCAGTCCCTTGATGAAAAATCAGCCCCAACGGGTGGGATTTCAAAAGCATCTAAGTCCTGACCTTCAATGAGACTTGTGCTCCTAGCTCTGAGTAGCATTTTTCCTCCTATTGCTTTCTGGATATATGTTTTATTTTCCAGGTTATACAATGTGCACTATCTATATGCTCTTTGGAGTGCATGTGGACACCCCACAAGCTTTTAAGCCTAGTAGGATCTTTAAGTGCACCATAGTTAGTAGCATGCTTCCTGGTTTGAGCAAGCTCTCTGGACTGGCCTGAGAGTGTGTTTTTAAAAATTGCAATTTCTAAAAAGGAAATGGAAATAGTTTTTGAGATTGGAGCTTGGTCTTGATCCAACTTGAAAACTGAGTTCAGGTTAGAATATAGGGTTTTTTTCCTAAGTGGTGTTCTCAAAAAACAGTATCAATCTGAAAAGGTCTGTAAGCCACAAGATGGGTCAGTTTAAAACAGCTAAGAGGCTGCAAGAGAATCACAGTGAGAGGTCCTCGAGGTTTCAGGCTCTTTTGGGGTCCTAAAGGCCATGTGACATTGTTTAAATGAGGTTCATTTAAAAGAAAAGATTCCCTTCCTCTCATTTTCTTTCTATTTGTTTTTCTCTTTATGGCCAATGTGTATTTCTCACAGACAATGACAAATCCATTCCTTTCCGCAATAGAGTTGCAGCTGACAGCCCCTCCCAAAATGAACTGGCCAAGGTCCAGAAGTTCTTTGCAAACACACTGGCCGTTTAGAACTCAATCTCCAATTCAGCAGCCAGCCATATTCAGCAAAGCACTGAAGCGTATGCTTCAAGCTAATGATGCGCTTCGATGCTTTGCTGAGCAGGGATGGAGTTAAGCACGTGCTTAAATGCTTTGCTGAACCAGGCCTCAAACTGGTGGCACAGTGTATAATGAAGATTTGCTAAAATATTGTCCTCATGGCCCAGGGTTGCCCTTTTACGGTGATTAATATGTTCAGCATGTTTGCAGTGCTTTAAAGCTTCACAGCACAAAGGGCATGTAACATTGATTATTATTATTATTAATTTAGTTGTATTATTGTAGCATGTAGGAGCCCCATCATAGGCTAGGCAATTTACAAACACAGAACAAAAAGCTGGTCCCAGCCCCAGAGAGCTTACAAACTATGTATAAAACAGGAGACAAACGGGAATACAAGAAAAGAATGAGATAATAATTAATTGTCAGAACACACGTGAATTAGGTAAGTAATATTAGCCCTCTTTTACTGATAGAAAATTGAGAGCTATGAATTAAGTGGCTTCTCTACAGCAATACTGCAATTCGGGAGCAGAGCTGGGATTAGACGTCAGAATTTCCTTGCTCCTAGTCTGTTGCTCATGACATTAAGACAACACTGCCTCTGGAGCTGTATTTCTCTGATAGAAGGTAACATAGCTACTCTACACTAAAGTATCACTTTTCAGATACTTAGTAAGCACCATGCCAACTGATTTGAAATATGGCAGTTTAAGTGCTTTTCCACAAGGGATTCTTTTCATGTTGTTGAATTAACAACCTCCTTGTTGATCTCTGAAGATCAATTTCCCTTTAAATGTGAAGATCAAGTGTTTTTTTCCATCTAATCAGACCTTCCTTAAAGCTTAGAATACGTGCTTTAAAAAAAAAAAAATCTTGCTGCTGAATATATTGTAATGAAAAACAGCAAGAGTCCTATGCAAAAAGCAATGTATTCCGCTCCAGTGCTTAAAGTTTCTGCAACAGCAGCAGTCAATTGGAAAGAAGATTAGAAAGTGATAAAAGAAAAATAACAATATGATGATGTCTTTTTATTGTTTGCCACAATTACAAAACAATTAAACTAATACAGTAAACCAGAAACCAAGGCAACCAGGAGTCCTTAGATATCACTTGCAAAATTGTTATCAATGATTGTGGTATGCTTATAATTTTAAACATGGGAAAATATCAGTTTTTCCAATAACACCAACAATCTGTTATCAAAGACTCCAAAGAATCCTGGCTCAGTGATATGGCTGACCTGGCAGCTAACGTACAACTGGTATTTCCACACAAGGGGAATGCGCGAAAAGTTCAAAGCTATTTGGGCTAATTTTTAGAGGGCTATTAATGCAGACCGCAAAAATAGATACAGTATGGCATTTCCCATCCCCTCACTTTATCCTAACCCTCTTTACTTACTTTGTGTATTATGAGAATCTGGTATTTGTGTTGTGTTTGGGAAAAAAATAATAAAAATTATAATTATAAAATATTGCAAAGTATTACTCTGCATGAGTATTGGATTAATGTTTCTAAAATTGAATTAAATTGAATTTAAAAAGCTAGCTTGGTGAGCTCCCAACAGAAAACATCTTATATTTCTGTTAGCATTAGTCAACCTGAAATCTTTTGTTTTTATGTTTTTATTCTTTTACCTTATCCGACTCCTGCTTTACAACTCCCTGAGTAAATGCCATCTCAGTCTGTTTGTGAAATACATAATGCTTTAGATACCATATCCCTTCATACTAGTCTTCTCCTCCTCTTCGAATTTTCTAGTTCCCAGGCTCATAATTCACTCTGCACTCCATGACATTCTAATGAAATAAGAGAAACAATGTGCCTCATTCAATTTCCTGAGATTTTGTTTCTTAAAGAATAGGTGAGCACAACATTACAGATACTCCTGTTCTGGTCTGTATCATTTTTATAGATCTGAAACTGCCTGAAAGGTTTTAATCTAGCCCTGTGCTATTTCCCTTGTCTAAAGTCTCCATCAGTGGAGAGAATCTCTCGCTGGGAGTTTGAACTTCCCTTTAATCCAATCCATTTAGAAAAAGACTCTCAATTTATTGAATAAAGTGGAGAAAATTGATATCTTTTCATTAGGCTGACAAAGTCTTTTTCACTGCTGGCATCTGAAATGTGTTCTCTATTTAAATGTTATTTATATCAATCTTCTCTAGTGGGAACTAGATTAAAATAGAATGCCTTACACTTACTTGACAACTTTTCCATTATTGCAAACGTTACCAGACTGGGTTTGTAAGCTAACTCTCTGCCTAGTGATTCCTGGAGTAACTTATACCTGCAATCAGGAGAAGGTGTATAGTAATATTTCTCTTTCTTGTGTGAAAACAAAATATGTATACTTTATCAAACCCAAAAGGATGTGGATTGCTCCTGTAGTTTTATTATAGGAAATAATACCTTGGTGTATAGTTTGTCCTCTCAAAATAGCTGTAGAAAGTGGCCAAAATACTTAGCAATACTTTGCATTTCTGTCAGGCTCTTCTTTTCATGCCTTGCAAACATTAATTAAATCTCCTAGTATGCTGTGACTTAAATATTGTTATAGACATTTCATAAGCTGAGGAACAGGGAGGTCAAAGGAAAATTGTATATGCAAAATTTCTGTCTGTAGTTTTACACCCACCATTCATTAGCAGAAATAAACCTGACTACTTGAGCCCATGACTTCTTGATATGTGCATTCACAATGCCTCTCAGAACTGCCCCTGCATGGCAATCAGCTACTTATGGCTGTGCCTTAATAACACAAGCTCGCCCCCAGTTTACTGCCAGACCTGGAACTGTAAGAAACTTTTATAATAAAATGTTGACACGAGAGAGGACTCACACAGCTTGGGTTTTGTTACAAAGCGGACCCATCAGTCATTTTCAACAAAAGGATTGTGAACCTTTTGCTAAATATGCCCTGAGTCTAGAACACGCCTGGTTGGATTTAGGATTTTAGCTGGAAATGATGAGAAACTTGATCTATTCACATGGTTTTGACATCAAATTGGGCACATTTTGGTGTCTTCAACAGTTTTACAGTGACTTGGGGATTTTTATTTGATCCTGAAATTCAAAGTGGAAATATTATTTCTATTCCAGCAGTGGCTAGCATCCCCAGTTACGATCAGGACCCCATTGTTCTAGGTGCCATACAATTGCAGAACAAAAAACCCCAGACCCTGCGTTGCAAAGCAAAGCAAAAAAGGTTCACGTGAACCCTGACAGACTGAAACCCAGTGAGTTCAGAGCAGATCCTTGCAGACATTCTAGACTTTCAGGTAAACCATATGCATTTTTAAATGCAACAGAGCTATGTAAACAGAGATAAGATTACTTTCAATAATTGTGATGCTCCTTGAATCTTTTCACTGTATCCTAGCTCCACACAGCCCTTCATACACTATAGAAGGATACCGCTGATGCTCTGACCACTTGGCGGTTTCTTGTTTGTCCTCTATTAAGTAGATTATTATATTTTAAACTTTCCATTAAAAATTAGTTTTCTTGAAAAAAACAACTATTTTTGGCTTAGGCTAACAAGAGACAGGAAAGACATACTAGCAGTAGCCAAACCTCCTTTTTCCTTGTATCTGATTGCTCTCTCCACCCTCAATAGCTGGGGGCAGTTGGCTCCGTAAAATCAGTCTTGCATGAAAAAATCTGTGCTTAGTATATTCCCCAGATGTTGACAACACAAGGAACCCCATACTGGAGGGTTTGTTGTGAGCTTCTAATTCAGCATGATCTGAACGTCCAAGCTCCATGATGTTATTCTATGTCTGGTGACTGAGTTAAGGTTAAAACATGATTTTGTCACTGGAATCCTGAAATTAACAGTTAATACTTGAAAAAAGGTGTGGTGCTCCAGCACCCATTGTTACCCGGGGTTCTTTCAACCCAAAGCTCTTGGTAACTTTTACTCTGTGAGAGGAGGTGTCAGGAAATAAATCAGGGGAGACAGAGCTATCCGACCAATAGATGGGTGGCACAAACAGGACAACACAAGAGTGCTTTCACTTAAAGCTAAACTTTACTAGTCTCAAGCACTTACACATGTCCGCAACAAGTTAGTAAAACACCCCCAACCCTTGATAATTACCAAAGCTGAGTGTGGCTCTCGAGTGACACAACGGCAGGCTTCCAGTGGCCAAATCTTCCGTCTGCCGGTGGGGACCGCAAGATGTATCCAGAGGGAGAGTCCAAAAGAGTTCCCAAATGAGTCCAACTATCTCAAGCTTTTTCCCCTTATTTATACATTAGTCATAGAATGACATGTCCCTTAAAGAAACCTTGTTAAGTAAATTAAGTAAGCAGTTAAGTAAACAGTTTCAAGCAAGAGGTTCCTTGTGACTATTGATTAACCAGGTGTGGGTTTTCCAGAGTCTGCAGCTCTGAGACCCTGATCTTTTTAAAATGCATGTATCAGCAACTTCAACACAATTCTTATCAGGAAGGATGCGGGGTCAAGCTGCCCTTTCCGTGGCACCCAAAACCCTCTCCCCTCCTGCCTTGGTCAAGCCGAGATAGCTGAATGATCAATTTACAGCTTGCTGACTAGGTTGCTTTTTAACAATAAGCCATAGCAGTTTTAGGCACTTTACTGGTTTGCCAAAGTCTCCCCGTACACCCTGAGACCTGGACTGGAGATCTCCCTAATGAAAAAGCAGCTTAATCTCACCAATTTCCTCTCTCCCACACAAGCACTGTGTGAAACAAAATTCTTTTTCCTGTGCTATTTGTTCTAAAGAATATACGAAACCCCAATCAAGGTAACTAGTAAAATCCCACAGTTCACTGGAAATTTTTTACCTGCCTCTTTGAACTGAGCTGCAGGAGTAGAAGTTGGAAATCAAGTAAAATGTAAAAGAGCAGCAATTCTCCCCAGAATAAATTGTGATAAAGAACAGGGGACTTTCACTGAAACTGAAAGGAGGCAAATTCAAAACCTGCTCAAAAGGAACACTCTTCCATACAATGCATAGTCAGATTGTAGAACTCTCTGCCACAAGATTTCTCTGCAGGCTGCGAACGAGGAACTTAACAAGAATAAAAAAGGCAATAGATATTTATTTGGATAACAAAACTATTCAGAGTTATAATTAGGCTTGACAGAATTCAATTTTTATATAATTTTGACAGACAATATTAATGTTTATTTTTAAGCAATTTTTCATTTTTTATTCATTTAAATTTTCACAGTTGTGGAAAATGATGTAGACATAGCCTTTGCCTAGGTATGCATTTTGATTATTAGGGATGGAAGTGTTTTTGTCAGTTTGCGCGCATACAGCGAAATCAACATTTATTGATACAATCTAATACCTCAAAGCCTAGCTGCAATATTTATTGCTAAATGAAGAGTTCTGGAAAGGATATAAAACCTCATGTTTCAGGCCAATGTCTACCTATTTGGGGTTAGGACAAGACTTTCACATGAGGCAGATTATCCCTCATGCGCCTGCTGCAGGGTTTCCTGCACCTTCCTCTGAAGTTGGCCACCGTCAGAGTCAGGATACTGCCCTAGAGGGATGATGGGTCTAATCCAGTCTGGCCATTTCTATGTTCCTATCTAACAATGGTATGTCTATTGTTATTCTTGGATCATTTCCCAAATGCCTGTTAAGTTTTAGTGAATTTGAAAGATTCCTTGATAAAGGGTATAATTTGTAAGTTGAACATGATTATGCTAGTTTTGGTCTTTTCATAGATGCATGAACTCTCACCATCAGGGTCTTTTGGGATCTCCTACTCTGTGGAAAACCAGTTGCAGAAATGATGTCAGCCAAGACAACAGCCCATTTTATCAAACCTTTTAGGTTTCCCTTTCCTGCATTAAAATGACACAGGAGGGAACTTTGTCCCTTGCTGTGACATGGCCGCAAGGCAGGCAGCACTAGCAGGAGCCAGAAATCAACAGAAAATGTAGGACCGTTTCCCATGGATCTCAGCATGTCTCTGCTGCTCACAGAACGACCTTGCAGCGTGAGTCTTCTGCCTGCCTTTCTACCTTGTGTGGTCACTATGCTAGCTCATATCTTCGCTTTGCATCTTAAACAAGCAATGTAGGGCTTAGGTGTGACTGCTCAGGTTAGCAGCAACTGACAAGGTTTTTGCGTTATAACGTACACTGAGAAAGGACTATGATAGGTTCAGTTGTTACTCCCGAGCCTTTTCTGCTTTTACTCTAACCATGTCCACTGCCCATATGGAGCAGCAGAGCTCATGTAATGCAGAAGAGGCTTGGCTGCAGTGGGATGTTACTTGCTATTCCCCTCCATGGACCCTACCCACTTTCCAATCCCAGAGCCTCTCCACCATACCTCAGAGGAGAATTTTGGCCTAAAATCAGGCCCTTCCACCCAGCACCATATTTTAAACAAAATGAACCTTCCCAAAGCGAACAAACACCCTTTTTTGTTTTGTTTTTAATTTGGAAAATGCCCAACCAGGCTTTGGAAAACCCTGCTCAAGTGGAATGTGTGAAGCCCAGTTTTTTTTTTTAATGTCTCTTGATGGTAACTTTTTCAGTGTTTGATTTACAAAAAGTTTTAGACCTCAACTATAAGGTACGCTGGGCCCTACGTCAGGCAAGTTCCCTTCTTTGCTGGGTCTTCTGCCTATAGATTTCCACTCCCATATGGAGCAGTAGATCTATGAGAGTTCGGCCTCTCCCCAGTCCTTGGAACAAGTTTCCGCGACTGCCTTGTAACTCATGATTTCAAGGTACAGCTATGGGTAACATTTTGCTCGTAGGAAGGGGCTCTTAAATGCCAAAGATCACTTCAGACCCTACCCTTCATTGCTGACAGATTTCCAAGATATTATCCATTAGCACACTGAATAAAGAAGCAAAACTAGGGAAGATGGCTACTTGGTTTTCTGATCTCTCTCATTCAACCTTACTTGCCACATCACTAAATACTCATAAGAAAGACTTTGGAGCTTGGTGAGAATCCATCAGCAGTTATAGTAAGTCTTGAGCCAACTGTTCAGACATCTTACAGTGCACATTACACCACAGAAAGATGCTGCAAGGCTCATCATTAGGAAATATCTTTCATATTTGGTTGAGGAGGTGATTCTACAGAGTAGCTCTACTTTGGTAACATTTTGTACTTGTGTTGCAGTTTCTGAGATTCATTTGTGACGTATTAGGCAAATAGATGTAGCGTGTGATTCATTCTTTGAATGCTGTTGTGCATGGTAGCCCAATGGATGAAGTCAGCATATGAAAGCCTCGGCTGGTTTCCAGTGGTAACACCATTGCTAAACATTCCATTAGAAAGGTACGAGTACATCCCCTGTGCTGATATGCTTGTGTTTCCAATTGCATTCTGTGACAATCACAAGTAAACATTTATGCTAAAATGTGCACACTGCAACCTTGATACGAGTGGGTCTTTGTCTGGCCAGCTGAAAGAAACGTGGCCTTGACTCTTTAAGGGCTCACTTGCAACAAGGGGGAGAACAGGAATGGGGCAGGAAGGGCAGGATGCAGGCGGCCCCAGATCAACTTCATTGCATTGCCCTCCCTGCTGACTGGAAGAGTGGGAGGGGTATTTATTCCCCATGCAGCCACCATGGAGGACTTCTTTACCAGAATCAGAACCTGGCAGGGGTATGGGGGAGGCAGTCAGGCATTTCGCTGGTGCCTTCTTGTGGCAGATGTCCAGTGCATGTACTCGGCATGGGTGGGATATGTTTATCAGATAAGTGGGAAAGGATGTGAAGGAAATCAGCCCTTATGGAAGATGATTATGGGGGCTGGGGCTTATATGTCTCATCAGCGGGGAGCCAACCTCCCTCCTTTTCCTGGATCTCTTTAAGGTAACTGAGGAATAGGGGTTGGGAATCCTACATCTGGATCAGCAGGGAGCTGATCTCTTCCTCCCCACACTGTTAAATTGATTGCTGTGTACTCCCAGATATAATAAGTGAATAAAGTTGCAGCCTAACTAAACAACATTCATAGTCTCCTGCCTTTCTTCCATGTCAGATGAAGGCATCCAGATCTCTGTGCGAGACAGAAATTGGACAGAATAACATAGGAATAGGTCATGGATGGCTGTAATCTTTTTAAAGATAGATTGTGCATTCCAGAGATAGCAAGGAAAGAGGAGGGGGAAGGAGGAGGTTAGGAATGGTAGCAGGGAAGGAGTGGAGATGGGTGTGGGAGGTGGAGAGGGTGGGGATGGAGGCGGGGACAGGGTTGGGACAAATGTCCCTAGAGGTGGGGAGGAGGATGCAGGCATGACACCTAGATGTGTGCTGGCAGGGGGAGATCAGGGTGGAGAGGGGAAGAGGAGCAGGCAGAACTGGTGGGAACTGTACAGTGGCGTGGGTAACCAGGAAGGGGAGATGGTGCCAGTGGGAAAGAAGATGGAGGACAGATGCTACAATGTAGAAGAGGGGTGTAGTGAGAGCCATTGGTGAGTGGCAGATGAACAAACAACCCTCTCCCCGGAAAGGTCTGAAGATCTGCTCCTGGCCCCGGCACAAGGTCTGAACCAAATGGGACGTGCCCCCTGTTACAGGCAGAGCTCTCCAATCAGATTCCCAGTTGGTGGTGAGGAGACAGGAACAGCTGTGAAGTGCCAGCGCTTGTGGCACTTGGCCCCAGGGTTTCATCAGGAGAGAATTCAGTGCCTCCAGTGGTTGCTGGTGATACTGACCTCTACCTTTCCAAGGGCAGTCTGACCAGGAGGCATTTTTAAGAAAAATCACCTAGGAAGAGTCAGACAAATTCATATGTTGATCATTTCATGGCATTACCGTGGGTAGTATTAACCAGCACTCTTGCTTTGCAGGGGTCATTAGCAGTTTTCTACAGAAATCAGCTGATCTGTGGGGAAAGTCACATCACTTTTCTTTGATTCATTAAATCAGTTACAGTCATTTCAAAATCATTTTTATTCCTCAGCCAGCCTCTTTGTCTTGGTGATAGTGATATTCTTTCCCAAGTGTACTTGTGGGCATTCACACACGTTTGTGTACACACACATATACTTGCTGTTGGTTAGTCTGCAGCAAAGTAAGTAGGCTCAGAAAGGCCTGGGAGCATTAACAAGGACAGGGAACGAGGTGTATGGTTGTCAGGAGCATGCGAAGTCACGGAAGGCTGGCCCTGCTGGCAGTAGTTCATTTTTTCCCGCACTTGACTGGAAAACCAGTGACGAAATACTAAATTGGAATGGTGCTGGGGAAAGGCAATTTCCCCCTTGGAGCTAAGATCAGCAGCAATGTCAGTAGGGTAGGTGGGACCTGGAGGATACCCACATCAGGTCTGCTAGAGCAATGTGACCAGCACATTGAAGTATACTGCGATGGGTGAATTTCGGAAGACTTGGGCCAGATAGTCCCCACCTCTCCAAAGGGGGAGGGGGGAGAATACAAATCAAAGTCTCTCTCTCTCTCTCTCTCTCTCTCATGTCCACTGTTTTAAGCGTGTTCCAGCTGTTTCCACCCCTTCAGCCCAACTAGATACTTCTCCTATGCTGTTGACACCACCCTAACCTTCCCTTGGTCCCTAAATCCCTTTCCCCTTCAACTAACATATCCATAAAGCCTCAGACTCCTTTTCCCTTACTTCTACAGTCAACAAAATTCTCCAACAACCTCCAAATCTCCTGGTGTGGGGGGGTCTCAGGTCAGTCATCTCCCTGATGTTCTAGTCAAATCTGGCACGCTCTTGATTTTTCTCTGGGTCAGAAGTGCACGGCATTAACCCTCTCCCCACAGCCACCCACCTCTTCCAGCCTCGGAATCTTCTATACATTAAGATGACCCCAGCTAGTCCAATATACAAGGCAAAATGTATTGAGATGGCAGATGAGTGGCTGCCTCACAACACCCTCTGGTGGCCTTAGGGCAGCACTGCCACCTCAGTTTCCCCTCTTGAATCCCCAAATAAACTCCACAGAGAGTTCTTCCAGTCCAATCACAATAGCCCTCCTTAAGGTCTGATTTATTAACTGAAAGTGCAAACGTCTTCCCTAAAGCTGGGTACAGCCCAAATGCCCCAGGTCTGGTCAGTTCTTCCTGCCTTAGCAGACTATGCCCAGTCCTTTCTGGCTGGAGCAATTCCTGTGGTCTTAGGTTAGGATCTTCCCTCTCTCTCACACTCTCTGCAGTCTCCCTACAGCCCCCTGGGCTTTATTACTGCAGCGCCCTTCTGCTCTCTTGTAAAATGCCTGGTCCTGCCCCCCATTCTGTAGACAGGATTGGCTTAGCCCCAAGCTCTCCAGCTCAGTGATCTCCAGAGGTACATCAGTGAAGGGGATGTGGGGTAGGGCCCAGCTAGAGGGGAAGGGGTTATCTAAGCACTTCTGTGTCTGATAAGGGTTTAAGTTTGGTTCTCTTTGATATGTGGGTTGAGGTTTTGGCCTGTGATTTTTTTTTAAGTGGTTTACCTACTTAAAGATATAGACTTATAGTACTCCATTATTATATATGGAGGTAAACCTATCTCATAGAACTAGAAGGGACCTTGAAATGTCATTGTGTCTCATCCCCTGCCTTCACAGCAGGACCAAATACCATCCATGACGGATTTTTGCCCCAGATCCCTAAATGGCCTTCAAGGATTGAACTCACAGCCCTGGGTTTAGCAGGTTAATACGCAAACCACTGAGCTAACCCTCCCCAGACAAAGCAGACTTGCTTTCAGATGTTTCAAAACAGGACTACATATTTTACAGCCCCCAATTATGACACAGCTAAATGAGACAGAGATCAATGTGTGAAATACAAGCCTGTAATGTGTACTTTGATCCATATGCTCTGAGTGTTCCCCAAGATATGAACATGGGACACAAGATAACCTTACACTTTAAACATAGGCTATGCACTGATACGGGCCTAAATATTGAAGCTGATCCCATGGGAGATACCAGTGGGGTTCAATATCCTTACATCACTTGAGAAGGTTTGATAGTTAAGCATCAGGGGAAACAAACCAAAGATAGAGCAACTCATGCAACGACTAGCTGGAAATTGCAAAGTCAGCTAAACTTTGTCAAACTCCCCAGACAAAAATGTCATTAAGATACAATTAAGGTTATAGACAGAGACCAATTCCCAGGCAAAAAAAAACAAAAAAAACAAAAAAAACTTCATTAAGATACACTCAAGATTGTAAACACACACATTAGTTACAGTCAAACTATATGATTAGAACAGTGTAGTTATTAAAATGATCAGTGTTTGGAAAGTCAAAGTTAAGGTTCAGGTTACTAAAATAAATATTTGAATGTCAGGAAATTCACAGTTCTGTTTCCACAAACATACTCTGACCCCATAATGCTGCCCACTATCCACTTGCCTTCTGTTGTGATGTTCTGAATCATTTCAGAGTGTTACAGAGCCATGAGGCGTTTCATTCACTATACGTTTCCTGGGTAGAGGAGCCAATGAAATGGTTGCATTTATACAGTGTTATTTCTGGACTGTGGGGGAATGGATAAGACACAAGATGCTAGTGCTTCTTGCTGTCAAGATGAGGGAGCTGAACAACGGTCTGCATCTGAGTCTGTGAGTTGCTTGGGACATACGATAGGAAGATGAGATACATGGATCTGTGTCATTAGCAGTTGGTAGTTCCAATGCAAACCAAAGGTGAATTAATACAGCTACAGCACAGAGACAATTCTGACAGTTCCAGTTCTCTATATCTTTGCAATACAGTCTGGTCAATACTGGGAAATATTGATGGTAGCATAAGTTAGCAGGATATGAGGGATTATAAGTAAATATACCAACTAGATGATATTTATTGAAATGGCGTAAGAGTTACTGTATGTTTGTCCACTGCAGTTGCATTTTCTGCTTAATGAACTACATTTTTATAGAAATGCTGATAACTGCTAAACACTAGATCCTGTCAGAAAATGTTCATCAGCACAGTTTTTCAATGGAAAATTCTGTTTATGTCAAAAAGTTTTGAAAAATGTGTGAAGTCTGATAAATTTTTTGTTGGGCGGGGGGAGGAGAAAAGGAATGAAACATTTTGCGTTTTGTTAATGTTGAAATGTTCCTTTTTGACATTTTCAAAATGTCCCCTTTTGATTTTGTTAGTTTTTTAATTTAGGGGGGAATTTAGAATTGATTCGTTTAGTTCTGTTGCAGAACAGAAAATCCAGTTCCTGCCCAGCTTTACTAAATGCATTGAAAACACGAGGAACACATACTGGCCTAGAAGAGCTGCATATCTAAAATAATAAGAGGAGTGCTAGATTTCTTCTATGAAGGGCAATTTCTTTTCATGTCACCCTATTGGTCACAGTCCTGGAAAGTGATAGTAGAACAGGGCACATATATAAGGAGGCTATGCCAAACAATATCTTATCACAAAAAGTGTCTCATGTTAGAATGACATGCAATATAAGTAACTACTTGATGAGATCATTGCACCTATATTTAATTTTCAGGGCTTTTAATGGGAAATGGAGGTTTGAGTTGTTGTTTCATTCAATCAAACTTTTCATTGCGATTTATCAAGATGAAGTTGTAAACATTATCTTTTTCTTTTTAGCTTCTATAGTGATTGGGAAATGGTGGTGTGAAATGGAGCCCTGCCTAGAGGGAGAAGAATGCAAGACTTTACCCGATAATTCTGGATGGATGTGTGCAACTGGCAATAAAATCAAGACCACTAGAGTAAGTCATGTTTCCATTTGTATCTACTGAAAAGGAGTCACTTGCCCTTGTTCACCCATACACCAAGACTCCATCTTGCTTTTTTATAGAATGCTGGCTGGCTGGTTTGTCAGTAGCCAGTGCCCTTACCCTCTCCTTACATCTGTCAAAGGTTTACAGATTCAGAGATCTCAGCTGAGCCGGGTTTTCGAACTGGCATCTCAGCACTGTGTACCTTTGTGAACATCATTGCCTCCAAGGAATACAATAGCCTGTCAGCAGGTTCATTTTTGGTGGTTAAAGATACAATTATGAAAGCCTGGGGTTTATAGGTATGAGATTTTGCTGTCTACTACTTCTTAGTAATAGTTAATTTCTGAGTCCTTGGCTTTTATTTCATCTATAGTAGACAGTTAAAATGAAAGCTCATTCTGCCCCCAGTGCGCCGTGCAGAAAGGCACAAACACATGGGAAAAGACATGGTGGTGCTGTGCAGCTGAGCAAGACTGGCTTTCCCTCCTCCATTCAGTCATCTCCCAGTCACCCCGTTGTCGAAATGAGCTCTGGTTGGATGAGGAAGCAGGAGAACATCTACACACTGAATGTCACATTCCCCCTCCTCACATTAACTACGCTACATGGGCCTCACAGAACTCAGCCCAGCAGCTCCCCGGGGAGATAACCTTGTTGTGCAGAAGCTCTTGGAAGGCACGTGAATGAAGAGAACATCCAACAGGGCTTAGCAAAAAATGTTGTCCAACAAGTTTGTTCATTGAAAAAGGAAACATTTGCAGAAATGTTTTTGACTTCATCCAAATGTTCCTGCACCATAAAAAGGGTCTTAGTCAATCATTTGCCCTCTGCCAGAAGAAAGAGAAAAATGGGGAAGGAACTATGATTCACTGAGTCCCAATTTCTTGCTGGATCTCTGTGGGGTGGCAGAGCCATGTTTATTGCTTGTCTGTTCTAAATTGAAATAGCACTTAGAGATTAGGCCATATAGCATAAAAATAATTACATGTCCTAGTAACTGTTTCCCTAATGAATCACAAATTTCAGAAAGGGCAAATATTTAACAAGTAATGTGAGGAGAAATTTAAACTTTTGTTATTTACATTATTATTCTTGTGCTAGATTTTTAATGTAACGCCCTACAGTAGTTTTGCATTCTGCCTTGCAAATATATAATTTAGGAATCTTATTAGTGTTTGTATGAATTTGTAATTTCTTAAGCTCCACCATCCAACAGCATCCTGTGAACCAAGCTGTAGGTAATAGTCAACATCGAGTAATAATAGTTAGAAACTTAGCAGTGAAACTCATTAATATTCAGATGTGCGATCCAATCTAATCAGTATGGATTATTGTATTTTATTTAAATTAAAAACCTACAGGTATTCAGAAATGAAAAAAATATTTCTGCCATTTACCCACAGGAGTTATTTTAATTAGCTTGTGTAGGGTAAGCTTCTAGTAGCATTTTGTTTTGTTACCTTGAAACATTGTTACAGAACAAAATTGATGAGGGCAAAGTGGCAAAACACTTAATATCTCTTAAATCTTGAAGGCAGAAATCTTGCATATACTTTTGGATTAGTTAAACTTTGCCTGAAGTCGCCTACTTGATCCTTAAATGGCAAAATAAATAAATAAATAAATAAAAGCAATCAACTCCTGAAATAGGAAGAAGCAACACCAGTCAGCCAATATCTGGACATTCTGAGCTTTAAACTGCTTTGCTGTGGGTGTTCTCCATACACACAAGAACTCTGGGGGACTCAGGGGCTGGTATCCTGACTATGAACATTTCTACAGTTATACATGGGATAAAAATCCACATGCTTCAGGGCATAAACCTGAACTTAAACCTAACTGATAGATAGGAAGAAACTCCCCCTATGGTAGGTTATTCCACAATTGTCCATTCCAAGCAGAGCTGAATGATTTTTTTTCAGTGAACAGTTTATTTTATGAACAATGCATTTTTCAGTCAAATGAAAGCATTCACAAATTCAGATCAAATTCTGTGAATTAAAATGAAATAAAGAATTAGCAAAAGTCAAAATGGTTTGCTTTGACATTTTCAAAATGAAATGTTTCAAGTTTTCATTTTGAAATTACCTTTCCTTTCAAAATCGAGCTAGATTTATTACAAAAATACATTTAAAGGGGGAAGGGTAAAAAAAAAACACCCAGAAACAAAATGAAAAGAAAAAATGGATTTTTTTTCAGTTTCTGTTGAGCAAGAAAGAACTAAAATATTCAGCTGCAATTTGACTTGAAACAATTCTTTTCTGATTTATTTTTTTTTGATTCTGCCACCAAACTGAAAAATATACATTCCACTCTAGTTACAGGAATGCTTGCACCTTCCCCTGAAGTTGGCTACAACTGGTTCCTGTCAGAGAAAGGATATTGCACTTGATGGCCCATGATCTGACCCAGTATTCCTGTTTCGCTAGCCTGTAACTTTTAACATGGTTGAGTATTTAAGCCCAAGACTGAAAGAACTGTCCACAGCTTCTACAAATTGATTTATTTTCTATTGATAGATCAGCTGTCTGAAACATTGGCCAGAAACTGGGTTGTTTTTTTTTAATTTATTTGAGTCTCACGTCAAACTTTTATCACTTTTCACTTGTTTTAACAGCAACATGAGTTTTGGAGATGATTTGAAAAGTTTTGATTCTTCTCTTTCTTCACAAAAGTATCAGAGACCTGGCTGTGAGGTCACACTGCAACTCACAGAGTGCATAACCCATTCCAACCAGTAGAGCTCTACTGGATTGGGCTCTCTGTAGGCAGAGGCTGGATGGGTTGGGAGGTGGAACTCTACCCTCCCAAGTTGGTGCCAATGAGCAAGGCTACTGTGTTGGGGACTGGAGTAGTAGCTGCTGACCCTCTGATCATAGTCATTTCCCTGGACTCAGCCGTAGCTTTCTACACAGACCTGTACAGGGCCAGAGATCCTTGCACAGCATGCAGATTTTCGGCAGGCATCCCAGTGCAGTCAATCCACTCTCCATTGTACCATTCCTGTTCAGAGCTTAGGTGATTCAGAGGGCTTTGTGCTGGCCCTCTGTGCCAGGTGTGAATTTCACCCAGTATCCAGGTGATTCGTCAAATTGTCCTATTTTTAGTATAATCTACACTAATAATAATAGTGCCCTCAAAGCACTTTACAAAAATAAGTGTATTTCTTATCCTTGTTTTACAGATGGGGAAAACTACAGTGCACAGAACTTAAAGGATTTGCCCAAAATCACACAGCAATTCAGTGACTGAGTATTGCTACTGACTTAAATTGACTAGAGAAGGACTTATACTATTAATTTATGTACTGATGTAACCAAAAAAACACGTCTTCTCAAGAAAGCTAATAATTTCAGCGTCTGATAGGTCACTCTTATTTCAGAGTCATAGAAACCTGAACAATGGCCAGTTTTCCTTCTGGGGTTTTTAGCATGGTCAGGTAGATCAAGTCTCTGTAATCTAATGTAACCAACCCCTCAGCTGTCTCTCTATGCAAATCACTGGTGTTCCACAAGCTAGTCATTCAAGAGAGCTGGAAGATGCTCTTGCCCATACATCCCTACAGGAGCTGACCATGATGCCTCCTGAACACTGTCAGACCAAGCTGGAGCACAAAGCAAAATGCTGCTCTCAAGATGTGAACTCAGACACCCATTTGGCAGAGTCGTGTGCCACCACCAGCAGACAATCAATCCAGCTTTTGTGTTCATTTTTGTAACGTACTGTCTATATATAATTGATTATTTTTCACTTCATTGCAGATTCACCCAAGAACCTAATAGCATCTCCTAGATGAGGGAACCACTGAGTTACAGAGGACAACATATTAAAAATTTAAACCATCTTCAAGCATTGACAAGCCAAATGGATTTCTTATTTGCACTTTGACTATTGACCAGATAATAACAGTGGCTTTACTGTGTGAAATAAAATATTCTGTGGAAATAACACCCCAGATTTTTGACAACAGAAAAGAAAAATGAAGAAAAATGGTTCTTTGGTAAAGTTTTCTGATTATGAAGAATGAACAGTCTTATAAGTTTGGATCTACAATTTACTTTATACTATTTAAAAGTATATATATAAATATATATGATATTTTGAAATAAAGCCTCACTCTTCAAGAAATTAAATAGTACCACACTTTGCTGCAGCTGCTGTAATCCTTTTTTTTAATGATCTGGAAGACACCTACCAGTTTCAGAGCAGTCAAAAGGGAGAGCAAACGTGCTGCAGCACCAGGACACCTGGAGCTAGAAGAATCATGAAGATGCTGTGTCAAGAGCTTCTTTTTTCTTTCAACAGAGTATTGGAGAGAATTACATTATTCCGTTTTCTTGTGTTCTGGAGGCTTTTTTCCCCTTGTGCAATACTAGCATGCTGGCTTTATTTACATAACTGTACTTTATACTTAACCATGATGAGTCTATCCTTTTCCAGGAAAATATTTTTAGAGCTATTAGATATTCAATGAGGAAGAGAAGGACAACTCTCAAATAAAATACAGTATGTATTAAGAGTTTATTTGGCAGAGTTTGGTAGACTGTGGGCTGCCTTCTTATTAAAGGTGTACGTACAAACAACGTCTTCAGACTTTGTATAGGTGGCATAGACTCCAGTAAAAATGTGATTGCTAACTCCAAAGTTTTGCACTGTTTACTCAAGAATACAAAAACGGATTTTGTTTCTTAACGTTTGATTAAGCTGAGCTGGGATTTGCACAAGGTTTGATTCTTGCTAGCATGTCTGGATTGCTGCTTAGTCCTTCCTATAGACAAACTTGCACTGTTTAATTAAACTGGTTTACTTAAACTGATGACCTCCCCCCCCACCCCGTGTGGACCCTCTTATTTCAGTTTGAGTGGCTCATTTTGATCTAAATTAAATCTAACTGAGTTAAGCTCAGCTGATATAGGACACTCTTAAAACGAAATGGGAGTTACCATGCAGGGGTTTGTACCAGTTTAACGAAATCAGTTCAGATTAATGCCTTTATTTAAAGCAGTGCAGCTCTCTGTGTAGGAAAGCTCTTGGAATGATTATGGCAGAGGTAGAACCTCAGGGCCGGAATGTGCAAACCTAATTTATGTTTGTGACTATTTACTCACGAGTAGTCCCTTTAGTGGGAGTACTCATGCGAAAAAGTGCTTGCCAGCATGCATGAAGGCTACACAGTCTAGCCTTGGTTATTTGTATATTCAGGAGGTGTATGATAGTGCAGAAGGTATTTTATCCAGTCTCACTTTCTCTTCTTTAATATTTTCAATTTCCTTTCACTCTAGTTACCTGTCTCTCCCAAAACCGCCTTCACCCAGACTAATCAATTTTAATCCAGTGCAGAGTAACAGCTGAGCTCGCTGACCCAAAGTCAGTCAAAATTATCCCACCAGCTTTCTTCCTCCTCTAGGGCAACCACTTCAGCACCTGATATTTCAGGAGGTGGAAATTTGTCACTGTAATTACAGTGTATGTTAAAGCAGCAGTGTCAAGTGTCACACCAAATTCCACATGGATTTTATACGCTGGTAACTGGAGTGTTGATCCTCAAAATAAAAATGGATCTATTGCTTCGTAAGAATAGATTACCACTCTCCCCTTTTGAATAGATATTTGGTCAGTTTCTGTACGATCAAAACATGTCTGAATATGTATTTTCTTGGGTGTATTTTGAGATCAGAATCAGGCCATAAAACTTAATGTTGGTTTCTTTCAACAGTCTTCCTCCACTCCCCACTCCCACTCTCACTCCCCACCCATTTTACTTTTTGTCCAACAAATACCTTTCTCAATCACTCTTGTCAATAGCTCAATCAAACTCCCATTGAAATCAAAGAGAACTTGTCATCATAAGAACTGAGGTCTTGTCTTCATACGGGACAAATTAACTAACAGGGTGAATTGAAAGTGGATTGATTAAATTGAATTAAACCCCTGTGTGGAGACACTCATTCAGAATTAAAGTGGCCTTAGTCTGATCTAATTTAATTCACTTTGAAACTGAATTAAAGTAAACTGTATTAATACCACTTTAATTCTGAATGAGAGTATCCATAAAGGGGGTTAATGCAGTTTAATTCATCCACTTTTAATTCGCACACTCCGTTAATTCAGACTAACTTTCATGAGTGTCCCCATGTAGACGAGCCCACGGGTAAACCCCAAGCAAAGACATCTGGATTTGGCCCTTAGGAGGACATCCACTCCCCACTTCCATGTCTCTGGAGATTCCCCCGGGGAGTGGAACAGATGTGGCTCAGCTATGTGTGGGAGAGTCTAGATAGCAGCATGAGTGTCTTGCACCAGATGTGCTCCCACTGCACAGCACATAGACCATCTGTGCTGGGAGTTCTCGTGTGGCAGTGCCCAGTGGTTAGGGAGCCTGGGCAGGTCCAGTAATCTCCTGGTCCTCTGCCTGTCGGGGCTGCAGAGGTCTAGATCAGTCAATAAAATAAAGTAGCCTAGTGGAGTGGCTCTGTGGATGCTCCAGGCCATGGTTGGGAATTTCTTCCCCCCTTCTCCCATTCTCTTTGCAGACAGACCCACCTCACATTCGCACCTTCAGGCTGGGTAGAGATCCCTGGGTATAAACCTCAGAAAATCAACTGGTAAGAGTGCTGCCATGAGCTGAATGAGTGGGTCCAATTCTCGTCTCAGTTACAATAGTGTAAAAGAAGAGCAACACCACTGAAGTAAATCATCATTACTATTTATTTGTATTATGGTAGCACCTTAAAGCCCCCAGCTGAGATCTTTATGCTAGGCACCGTGAGTACACCCACATGATAAGATACAGTCCCTGCTCTCATAGAGCTTCCAGTCCAAGTAGAAGAGGCAGACAAAGTGCGGGAGACAGAGAAAGCCCTATTTTGCACATGATGAATGGAGGCACAGAGCGATTAAGTGTCTGCCCGAGTTCACACAGCAGTTGGAGAGACAGGAATTGAACTCAGATCTCCTTAGTCTCAGAGTAGTGCCTTAACCACAAGACATCTTTTTCGCAGATGTAACTTGGATTAGACTCTGACTCCTTTAGCTTGTCTCCCAAACTCAAGGTCCAAGCGAGAAATACTTGCCATCTTTTGTCTCATGTAACCTGACCTCTGATTGATCATGTAAAGGTAACTGTAATGCTTGGGTCAGAGGTGGATTGCTGCTTTGTGGGGCCCTGGGCCAGAGCAAGTGGGGGCCCCTCCCCACCTCTTCCGCCTCCAGTCACCCCCGCTCCTTCCCCTCCCTCCTCCTCTGGCGGCTCCTGCTGGGGAGCAGGGTTGGAGCATGGGGGCAGAGTGGGGCAAGCCCCCGCACCCAGATCCTGCTCCCTGGAACAGGCTCTGTTGGCCCAGTGGCTATTCTGCCTCTGGCAGCAAAATTTTGCTTACTGAAGGATGAAAATACAAAACCTGCTAAAATTATAAAGAAGGAAATATTGTTTATAAGAAACAAAGTTTCTTGGGCATGCTCATGATTTTGTCTTTGCCAGTTGGCAGCATTAAATATCACCCCACCAAATTCAGTAAACATCTGCCATTCTTTGAAGTTACTGCAAACTCTGCATATCACATGCAGTATTGAGAAATTTCTGTTTCAGTTCAAATGATTAGGGAAAAGATGAGACCATGACCATAAACATAACAACCATAATAGGTTAGACCAAAGGTCCAAAATAATGACTAATAAAATGCAAAGTCAAGTTAGGATGCAGGCAACCTTCATTTTTTCAATGTACCCTCCCAAACAAAAAATTCCTACCAGCCTAGTGGCACAATGATTGCATATTTCAGTGATATATAGGGCAAAGCCTTGTATATCGGAAAAGTCTTGGAGTTCCTTTCTTCCTTGGCTGATGGAATATTGGGGTTTTTTTTGAGAGCATGATTCTCTGGATCCACATGAGATGGCATGAATCATGCTGTTCTTTGCACATCCATAAAGGAGTATTGACATCATCCTAAGAGGAAGCTAAAGCTCCTGCTTTCTGGCATAGATCCAAACACAGTGATGCCAGTGGGAGGGAAATGAAATATTTGTAAATGTACTGGAGATAAATTTTGACTTATGTCAGCATTTCTTCTTCAGATATGTGAAACATGAAGCTGTTGTTTAAATCTAACATGTACAAGTTGGAAAAACATTTAAAATACGGTTGCTACCATCTGCCTATTGATTCAGATAATTTAAATGATGTACTTTTTATCCAAAATCTCTGGTAATAAAGAGCTCAGTGTGGTATGATTTTAATATTGCGTTCAGAATGCTATATACCGTATGTTGATACACTTGGAATACAGGAGGTAGGGGGAGGAAATCAGGGGCCAACATTATGACCTCAAAGTATAAATGTGATGGTAGAAGATGCAAATCCTGTCTTACACAGGGCAATGCCTATGTAAAAATGTTCAAAGTAAAAATATTTACAGTGATTGCTGTTTTGTGTTATCAGAAAATATTGATTGGCCATTAATGGACTTTACAGGTATATTCAGAAGCTTATTGCTTAGTATCTTTTCCTATTATAAAATTATTAACAATGTTTCTAACTGTTGTAACTGGACATACGTTACACTTCATATGATAACTTTCTCAGAGCAAAATAGTAATTTTCTGGTATGCTGTTTTGTCAACATATAATTATAATTGATATACTTTCCAGTAAAAGCACCAAAGAATCCTGTGGCACCTTATAGACTAACAGTTAGTCTATAAGGTGCCACAGAATTCTTTGCTGCTTTTACAGATCCAGACTAACATGGCTACCCCTCTGATACTTGATACTTTCCAGTGCAAACCATGGTTATACCCACCATAACGTATATATTAATCATAACATAAAGCTGACAGATTTTTTTCTTAAACTGTTCGAATGAACACGATGTCACAATACAAGTTTTTATTTTATCAATGCCTCAGTCACATTCCATCAAGCAGGGTTTAGAGCTTGCCTGAGAGAAATGTGTTTTGCTCCTTTATTTGGTATTCTACGTATCTTTATCAGATGCATCAGAGATCAAATTAGAATTGTGTGCAGGAATAATTTTCAAATAGACCGAACACTACCAAGCTCTGCAGGAAAGTTGATTTAAGTCTTTAGCTCTGTGGTCAGAAGTCCACCTACTTGTGGTCAGTTAGAATCCAGATTGTAGGCCTGATTTGGCTCTCATATATGTATAGACACTCCCCTATGACGCTTATCACCTTGATATTGGAACATCCCACAGATATTAATGAATTCATATTAACACCACCCCTGTGAGGTACAGAAGTATTATTATCCTGTTTCACCGATGCTGAACTCCAGGCACAGAGAGAGCCAAGGCCACAGAGAGAGTCTATGGCAGAGTCAGAAATGGAACCCAAGACTCTCAAGTCCTATCCCAGTGCCATCTATTTGTTCACATCGGTGTAATTCCATTGACAACTGATTTTCCATTGACTGTGCTGATTTTCACTAATGTAATGAAGAGCCGAATCAGGCCTATTAGTGTAAGATGCAGGGGAAAGTCATCATTAATTAATGAAATGTGGCAAAGTGCTCTACTGGGGGTCAATTTGTTATAGAGAGAGCTGCCCATTTGGAGAAGGTTTTCTTGTAGAAAGTGAGCATAAGATGAGCAGAGAAAAACTGAACTCCCACATCACAGATTGTCCAGAACCACTAACTAATGATATTAGGAGCTTAGCAAAAAGCCATAACAACTGGTGGCCATTGATAACTACAGAAAAATTCCATTATTTTGAACAAACATACACCTGTGGCCATTCACCAAGTCCATTTTTTAGGACTTCTTATTGCAGCTTCGGGAGTAAATCTATTTCTTTGACTGCAGATGGCAAATGTACAAAGTGATCTTTCTCAAACATTGTGCCTATTTACAATGAGCTCCTCTTCCAGCAGATGTTGTTTGTCAGAATTTTAGAATGTATATGCTATTTCGAATACACATTTTCCTGAATTTGACAAAGCCAAAATCAATATAGGTAGTTAAGCATAAGGTTATGATCTGTTTCCCACAATTCACATCCCTGTGATCAACTCAGTCAATGATAGGCCCATTTTTGCTTATTGTTTGCTATCTCCGTACAATGTTTTGTTGTCCCTAATTCATAAACTGTTTGATCTGCCAGTTTTTAAGATAACTATTGCTGCTTTCAGAGGTGAGTTAAAGATAAGGGCTTTAAGGCCTATCTAGGACAGGACCAAAACTACCACAGCCTAGAATATTGCTATGGGGAATCAGCAATTTCCTCCTCCCTCTTGCCTCTTCATTTCTTCTTTCCTTTTGTTCTCATTTTATCTCATGTCCTGTTTCATGCCACTTAATTATTTTTATCCATCTCTATTAGTCTTTTACCACCACCGCTGACCCACAGACTAAAAGTAAGCAACTTGCTGCAAAGATCTGATTGGGTAAGTCATCTACCCAACAGCAATGATGTATGTGTTCTATCTTTTTCACGTTTACACTCTACTGGACCTCACTGCAGATGCCATGCCATTACCTCCCAGTCCTTCCTCCATCAAGTATATAATGGCATGACCACCCAAGCAGAAACAAAGGCTGGGGGGGCATGGCAGAGGTATTGGTTCATTCCAGCAATCCCTGGCTGAGGCAATGCCCCTTGGTAGCCATTGCCACTGGGCCTAAATCACAGCTAATTTGAAACTGCTCTAACTTGTACCAAAGACCCAAACTGGCCACTGGTTAGTCCTAGTTAAGGATGTTGTAAGGGTGGTGGCTCCCACTTCTACTTCTCCAAACCTACTTCTTTGTGTACCTAGTGCAGCTTGCCTAGACCCAAGAATTGAGACCATTGACTGCCATAGAGTTATGCCTGATTTACACCAGTATAAAGAAGAAGAAAATGTGATTTTTCTTGATTAGATTTGATTTGATTTTTCTGGATTTGAAACAGAGAGAAGAAGGCAGAATTTAGATGACCAGCACCTTACAACATGCCAGCGCTGCTCTTAGTTGGGAACCCAAGTGCATAGGCCATGTCTACTACCATGTGCATGAAAGTCAATCTGAGCTACGCAGTTTGAGTTACATTAATAGCGTAACTCAAGTCGACATAACTTAGAACTACTTACCACGGGGTCCATACTACGCAATGTCAACTGGAGACACTATCCCGTCAATTCCCTTTACTCTTTTCGATCCGGTGGAGTAAAGGAGTCAACAGGAGAGCGATTGGTGGTCAATTCTGTAGGTCTTCACTAGACTCGCTAAATCAACTGCTGATGCATCAATCGCTGCAGTGTTGATCCTCTGGCAAGTGTAGACAAGCCCTAAGTGATATTGATGTTTTCCTAGTTTCACTTATGTTGGATTTGTAGCTAAATTTTTCTCTGCAAAGCACGAGGGTCAGATTGTTAAAGATATTTAGGTATCTAAAGAAGCAGATAGATGTCTAGTGGGATTTTCAAAAGCACTTAGGTGCCTATGTCCCTTTGATTTCTTGGGAGTTAGATATCTAGGTGCTTTTCAAAATCCCATTAGGCACCTATCTATATCTTTAGGTACCTAAATACCTTTAAAAATCCAGTGCCAAGTCTCTTGGCCTGATTAGGAACTTATGTATGTGGATGTAAATGAGGAGCAACTCCTTTGAAATTAGCATGAAAATGGGACGAGAATCAGGAACTCTGTGTCTAATCTCTGCAGCAAATATTTATCCACTGCAAGTATCATTAAGACATGGCATAAACTTCACTCGGAATCTGCCATCTGAAGCACCCCAACTGCAAAATCAACCTCTGGGATAACATAAAACATTTTCGAAGACAAAATGTGCTGAGTTCTTATTGAACACAACCCTTTGTCAAACCACCCAGCCTCATACTGTAGCCTATTTCTGCCTTGAGGATGTCCATGGATGACTCACCATCAGACTCCTTAAAACATTAGCACCTAACAGCAGTTAGGAGGAAAAAGGCATCATATTCTCAACAGTGAAGGCAGCATAGCCTTGCGATGGAAACACCAGGAACTCCTCCATCTCCTGTCCCTTGACTCTGCCACTGGCAAGTATATTCTTACAGGGCTGTTCAACTCATAGTTTTCTGATATGCCCCACTCTCTCTCTAATACTGAGTACCTCTCTAATTCACAATGTGATTTTCAAGCTAGGCGGTTTGTTTACTTTAGACACTGCATCAATCATTTGCTGCCATTTATAATAAATGGATCTAACATGGATCTGGTGTAAATGGTTTCAATCGCACCCATGGCAATAGAGTTTCACCCACATACACCAGTTCGCAATTTGGTCCTATATATATAAGCTTTACCATAATGACTTGACTTTGCAGCACAGCAGAGGGATACAAATAAAGGATGCCTTGAAATGGGAGGCATACATGCTTACTGTAATTCCACATTCAGAGTGTGATGGAAAATCTCTTCAGAGCTGTTTAAGTTGAGTGATCAAGCCATGGTGCTTTTCAGTTCATCAAGCAGCTTCTTTTTCATTTAATACAGTATTCAGCTCAGCCTCCCGAATCTTGAAGACGTGTGCAACTAAGTAGCAACTGCTTGCGGAATTGAAAAGCGCCACAGCCTGGACGTGTGCCTTGAAGAGCCTCAGAACATCATCTTTTTTTATTTTTTTTTCAACTTGACTTCTAAGAACGGAAGGCCTCAAAGCAGCGTTGAACTCTGACTAGATACAAGCAATGAGAAAGCATGCCATCATCCTAATTGGGATGCTCTTCTATCTCTCTTTCCTGAACTGATAGGAGGGAGAAGTCAAAACCTGGGAGAGACAGAAAAATGTGGACACTGCCTTAGGGAGAATGGAAGCTTGAAAGGAGAGAGGGCTGGAAAAAATGAGGCCCTAGGGAGTCCCCTTTCACTCTCTCAGGCCCCTTTCTTTCTCCTCATCTCCATTTCAGAAGGGCCTGAGGCACAAAGTTTAGACCCAGATTCAAACTGCCCTAAAGTATAGGGGCTTTTTGGTGGCTCAATCTGCAATAAAGATGAAGTTGTTCAGCTGTGAAATTTAGGTCCTGGCTACATTACAACTCAGGGGTGTTAGAATCTTGGAGTTTGATTCAAGTCCATCTCATCTCTTGCCATTCTCCTTTCAGCTGTCTGCTTTCCTCTTTTCAGTTCCCGACTAGCTGGTTTAGAATTCTAGGTCAGATTCTCTGGTCCATCCAAGCAGCATTCAGTGCAAGGCCAGGAGCTTAGAGACAGGGTGGCTACTTGAATTTACCAGCCTAGTTCCATCCCCACTGCCAAAAGCTCTAAAGGCGGCCACGGTTCGACTATGACTTAGCGTCCCCACCTTTTTGCCCGGGGATGCTGTCAAAGTGCCTCTCTTTTATCGCTCTCTCCTTCACTTGCTGAATGAGCTGATTGTTAAACATTTGTGGAAACCATCTCTTTTCTCCCTCAGTCCCTCCCCTTTCCCAGGGCATTGAAAAAAAATGGACTGAATGCTATTAATGCAATAGCCTCTTCTGGTACATGGGATGCAAAATAAAATAAAAAAGATGATGACGCACTCCTTTTCTCCCATCATCGTGTTGTTCTCCCCTGCTCATTCCATAACCGAACTGTAGCGTCACAGAGGAAATTGGGTGTTATTTTTTATCCATTTGATCGTAAATTCGAAATTGTTTGGTTTGTGCTGTTAGCTCAAGCCCCTATTTATGATACAGAGCTATTCCCCAGTCTCTTGATAAGGTATATTTGAAGGAAGATTTCAAATACTGTGGGCCTTATCCTACAGGTTTTCTCTGTGTGTAACATCCATTGGATGAAATGAGAGTTTTGCATGTGACAGATTTCCCTGCTGACCATCACCGTGACATCTGGGCACTGTTGACTGCAGTATGCAACTTTTAGTTGATGAGCATCTGGATTACCATTTTTGATAAACTATGGAAGCATCACATGATTTAACATTCAGCACCCAATGGTGACATTTAACCACTGAACTGTATGCAGGGCCGAGCAGTACCACTCAGCTCCCAGAGAAGCTTTGGGAGGGTGTGTATCTCAAGAGTACTTGGACAGCTCTGTCTACTTTGCACAGAAGAGGAGTCCTGACTACTTCCCTGCCCCCTGGGGGAATGCAGTCACTGTGCAGGGATTCAAATTGTGACAGCCCACGTGCAGGCCATGCAAGTGGTAAACTTCCTTCCACACACCTCTTCTGCTGTGTGTGTGCCCCTGGTGGAGTGGAGTGATGTGTGATGCAGTGAGAGGATGACTAGACTCACATTGTCCCATAGCATCTAAAGTTGGGCCGGTTACTCCTCCAGTGGCAAAAGCCATTGGTTAGGACCAGCAGTCTGAATTTGGTCTCTGTGGCAAGACTCTGTAATAGAGTCATAATGAAGCTCAGATAGATGTTTTCACCAAAGAGCATTTTAATGGAGGAAAATATCCTGAGGGATTTCATTACTTTTGTGTATTCAGAGCTATGAAGGTTAAGGCTGTGTGAGTGGAGCCTTTATATTAGTAGTAGTATGTAAAATTACATTCTGTTCCAGTCATTTATAATCTAGCTTCTTAATACTGAAAGTTGCTGAATTCTATTTACATTCTCCCCCCCTCCCAACATAATGGGGCATTGGGTGTTAAAGGCTGCATCCTGTCTTCATTGGTGCCATGCTAATTTACACCAGCTGAGGATCTAGCCCTCACTATTTACAGATAAGGGATTCTATTTTGCACTCCTACTGTAGAATTTAAAATGTCTTCTTGAACCATAATTTATTATTATTAATATATTAGAGCCCTAGCCAGCTAAAAGTAGCCCTATTACCTGCCAAGCCTAGGACGTTTCAATTACTAGAGGCTGAGGGCCTCCAGCAATTAGTGCAATTTAAGGTGGGGGATACAAAATAAGGAACAGTGTAGCACAGGTGACGGGAAGCTGATCCACGTGAGCTGTGTTCCCCCCTCAGTAAGTTGACAGCTCCTCGGTGGGCTGCACCTTGGCCAAGATACAGTAAAACCAGCATTCTTAGCCTGTGACGGGGCATGCATGCCCTGCACTGGGACTGCAGGGGTTCCTCTCTTGGGGCCGAGGAGGCCACGCCCCCCTGTTGGGTGTGCTTCAGCTGGAGGCCACATATAAAAGGGAGCAGCCCAGTTCATTTGGGATTGCCCGCTGCAGAGGAAGGAGAGGGTAGAATTTAGATGGCCGACGCCTTACAACCCCTGGAGAGGAAGGAGGTGTGCTGCAGACTCTGGCTGAAGGACCGACGACACTCCACAACGCGGAGGCCAGCCAGATGGCAGTAACCCATGAACCCCAGGCTCCGGACTCCACACAGGGAGGAGAGACCAGGGGAACCGCGAGACCACAAGCTGCAGAGAAGCGGGAAGTAACCCAGGGAAGCTTTTCGGGGAGGTGTTTGGAGATCCGGAGAGTAGCTCGGCGTGTTTCGGCCTGATCCCTGCTGAGCTGGTGGCAAGCAACCTCGCCACCGACAGGGCCCTGGGTTGGTACCTAGTGGAGAGGGAGGGCCTTGGTCTCCCTATCCTGGCTACCACTCACTCTGGAGTAGTAGCCCACCCCACCAGCCCTACTGACTGGCCACGAGGCCATGCAGCCCTGATTGCAAGGGCCTCTCTACTGACCCTGGCCATTAGGTCGCACAGTCCTGATAGAGAGGGAAGGTAGATTGACTTTGGCTTTTAGAACACATTACTCCTAGACCCAGATGAGTCACGCAAACTTGCCTGCAAGCCTATAAGGACCCCTGCCCTATTCCAAAAGGGGACAGAGTGTGCATGACCCACGACAAAGCCATTCAATTCTTGTGGAGCCCTGAAAGCCTGGCAGGCTAGAGGGAGCAGGTGTGGAACTGGCAGATCCACTGCTGTGTGCATCCATGGGCTTTGGCATATGGAGAAAAGAGACATAGCAGCAGCAGGATGCACTGCAGCCTCAGGGCTACAAAAAGAGCCGTGAAGTTATTCCTCTTCCACCTTACAGCTTTCCCCTCCTGACCTTGTGGGCCCACCATGAACCCATGAGCTTGGTGCCAAATGGGGCCTTATGCAAAGACATCTAAAGTTACAGATGTTGAGGGTTCAATTTAAATTATTGATCAGACATCAGGTAACCAGGCTCAATCAATTTATTAATCAGAGACAGATCGGCACAATACAGAAACGGTTAATACTTTATCTAATCTGGGAAGCAAGTTTGCAGTTTACAGCTTCATTGTTCCAAAGTATGACCTCAGTCCTGCCTTTCTTTTATAACTCACTTATTATTACAGACCTCTCTGCACTTCTCTTACCTAGCCTGTACCTCCTGTGTTTCAGGGTATTGAGACAGCTCTGCCAATTATTTTTAGCACTTTAGCTATTTAAGACACCTGTACCAATTATCCTAGTTCAGTGTTTATAACTGCCATCAATTCTGAAAGGTTCTATATACACAAATAACAGGAGTTACATGCATTCACCTGCTAATAAGTTTCTGCAGTGAAGCATGGCATAAGTGCAAGGCATGCTGGGAGTTTGGTTCATAACAGTGTAGCTTAAATCCGAGCTATCTAGAAATAACTGATACTGGCTAAACACAGATGAAAATTCATTGCCATGTCTGCCCTATGTGACTGCTGTGTTGGATTAAGATGAGTGTGTATTCTTATGTTAGGATTTACCTACATAGGGAAACTGGTCAGAATAGCTTTTGTGCAATAAGTTACTCAACAGTAGATATTCCCAAATAGCTCCTCATGTGTCTCCAAGGGGCACTCTGTTCTGAAATAAAGATCACTCTATTCCAAAATAACTAGTGTGCTCACAAAATGCACTAATTATTCTGGAATAAAATGACTTTATTTTGGAATCAAGTGCTCACGCTGACAGCTATTCTGGAAGAGCTGTAGCAGACTAGCTTATTTCACAATAACTATTCTAGTCAATATCCTCCTGTAGAAAAGACCAAAGATACATTGCATTGCCTAGGGAATCAGGAGTTTATTATTAATTTATTGTGGTGTTTCTGGGTGCATTTTTCTAAGGTGTCTATGACAGACATTTCTGTGCACTCACAAGTTTCACTTTAAATAAATTAAAACTGAAAGTTTAACCCAAAAATGAATATGCTGAACCTTAACTTTGGATTTGTTCAGAACCTTGCTGTGCCTGTAACCTAGGGTACTGTATTGAAACAGGAACGTTCTGCTTGTCATTCTGGTGGCAAAAGTGAACCAGGCGAGGCCTGATTCCCCACTGCCGATATCCACCAAGTGAGGATACGACACACAGACGACATAAGTAGGGATAGAGTATATACAATGTTGTATATAGATTGTGTTGATCGTTTCCATAAGATTTATAGAAGTGAGCAACTTAAGCTTTATAGGCTTCATGGTTGTTTGATCTCACTACAGTAAACAGCTCCATATTATTCTTTCATGTTTTATCCTGAAGCAATAGAGCATTACATTAATTGACTTCTCTTATTAATTCAATAAGCAGCTTCCAAGATGAAATGCTTAGCTAAGCTTGCTTGTTTCTGGCACTTTTTGGTTGTTGGAAGAAAAGCTTTAAGGCTAGAATTGCTCTTATATTTTCCACAGTTCACTGAATAATGTTATGCATTATTGAAGATTTGCCACATTTGGAAGTACTACAAACTGCTATTTTTTTCATCATATTATAATTTAATTCACACTTTATAGTATGATCAAAGCAGTTTGCATATTGTTGCTGTACATTTGTACTGCCATAAAGTTGTGGCTGAGCAGTCATTTATATATCAGTGTCCCCGGGTTTATAATTTGGGCATAAAAATTAAAAATAGCATTGAAAATTGCCATTTAAATAAACTATTTGTAACAAAATTCAGGGGGGGAAATTGACCTTGCTGTAAACTTGAATGGTTTTATACCATTTTCACAACTTTAACTATTTTCTGGGAGGGGGGAGTATTTTTAGTGTGTAATAAAAATGTATTCTTATGAAGATTGCCACATTTTGGGGAGAATTTGGAAAATTTTCATGAAACTCTAAAATGTCAGCCCTCCCTGGGAAGCATGACCTTCTGGTTTCTGTTTAAATTTGTGACAAATTGATTTTTATTCATAGTAAAATTAGTGAATGTGATTTTCTTTTCACTATATTTGTCCTTTTTTATTTCATTTCATTTAGTTATTTATTGTAAGCCTTATTTTGCTGACTTGCAAGTTCTAGAAGTTGGGGGGAAAGTGTATTTTCTGGTATACACAACATTTTTGCCTTTGAATAACTTAAGAATGCACTTACTTAGACTCCATTGATTCCATTGCCAGAAGGTTAGATTATGCCAACATGATCTGGTTTATGTGATTGAAGGTATGTAGTTGTGCTACCCTGGGGGGAAATGGTGCCTTTGTGAGATACAAAACCCGTCCCTCCTGCTCCTGCATTGCTCCTTGGGGATAGTAGTAAAGTACTAACCCCCTGCACCATCTTACTGCACTGGCTGGTCTAATGAGAGAAAAAACTCCCAGTAGTCCTTATATAGGGGAAAACAGTTCCATTACAATCACTGGGCATTGGGTCCTGATAAGGACTTTACCTGCAGTGAGCTCCTATTTTTAAAATGATGGTATTTCTTCTGGTTACTGTACTTTTAAATAAATCAGAACAAAATTTACAGCTGAAATTGACCAGTATGTTTTCTTACAGCAGCTAATGCCAATTGTTATGGTAATGCATCTGAACAATTTAAAATAGATCTTTTCCACCAGCATATTATCAGCACATCTACTACCTCTAACTCTTCATTATGTGTCCCCATACTCTTTACATTTTAAAATTATTGTACCGTTCAAAGCTCAATTCACTGCTTAAATGAGTCAGGAACATCTGGTGAGCTGAGACTACTGGGACTCCATGGACGGATAAAGTTGTAACATTTTTCCTCTGTATAGGGAAATGCATCATAAATTAAATCTACAGATCATATGATAAAGGCGCAGGTCAGAAAGCAGGTGTGGAAATGCCATTCTTTGTGCCAAGGTCAAATTTGATGTGAGAACATCATGTGCAAATCTGATTCGAAACTATTTGCAATTCAGTGCAGAAGAAACAGATATTTGCCCAATTTTATTATGATTTATATTACTGTAGGACCTGGAGATCCAGACCCATTGTGCTCTGCACTGTGCAGACAGAGGGAGATTTAGGTTAAATATTAGGAAAGGCTTTTTAGCCAAAAGGTTAGTTAAGCTCTGGAACAGGCTTCCAAAGGAAGTTGTGGAATCCCTATCATAGGAGGTTTTTAAGAACAGGTTGGACAAATACCGGTAGGGGTGGTCTAGGGGGCTGGACTTGATGACTTCTCAATATTCCTTCCAGCCCTCCATTTCTATGATTCTACAGTAGGAGAGAATCCTTGCCCTGAAGAGCATATGATGTAAAGAAAGGAAGAATTAGAGATATACCTATCTCCTAGAACTTAAAAGAGACCCTGAAAGGTCATTGAGTCCAGCCCCCTGCCTTCACTAGCAGGACCAAGTACTGATTTTTGCCCAGAACCCTAAGTGGCCCCCTGAAGGATTGAATTCACAAGCCTGGGTTTAGCAGGCCAATGCTCAAACCACTGAGCTATCTCTCCCCAAAAATGTAGGTAGAAAAGCTGGCCAGGAAACATGGGAAGTTTTTTTCCCCACAGAAATTTCAAACTTGTACACAAAAAAACCTTAAAAACTGAAACATTTTCAGGTTTTTTGGTTGCTGAAGTTTAAAGCTGAAAACTGACCAATCTGAATTTTTTTCAGGCATAACTTACGCAAAACAGAAAGCTCTTTATCAGGGGACTTGCAAGAAGCTCAGAAAAGCTCAGCTTGCCGTCTCTGCCCTTGCATGTATTGAATCATAATAGATCAGCATGTTACATATATTTTTAAAGAATGTTTTCACCCATTACTTTAAATTTTAACATAAAATCCATGTTTTATATTGATGCCTGGGACACGATGTTTTGACCTTTTTCAAACTCCAAGACCATGAGCCTATAAAATATGACAACTGTGCAGAAAAACCTTTTGAATTAAATGCGGAATAATGCTGAGAACTCAACCTGAAGCTCCCTGAAAATGAACCGCTGGCTGCTCTCGGGCCTTGGCAGAAAAAAGAACAAAATTGTGCAATAGGCCAGCTGCCGGGTAGCATAAATGTCTTGTAACAGCAATGAGCCGAGAGCTGTGAACCACTTAGCCTGAGGGAGAAGATGTTTCGGCAGGATGAGTGGCAAGCAAAGCCACAAGGAGACCAGCGCTGCTCTCTTTCAACACCATCAGCGGTGAAGGACAGCTCTTGTACAGAGTCTGGTACGTTTCTACAGAACCTGATGGCTCCTGCTGTCTCACGTCTTTCTTGTTTGTTTTTATGCAGACACACTGTAGCTTTAGGAAGACAGGAAGTCACTGTAGCTGGTATTAGTATCAACAGTGCAGGTGATACCCTATCATGCTGCTGTTATTTATAGAACTCGGCTAGGTGCATTAGATGACATACAAAAAGACAGACCGCCCAGGTCTTCATTCAGTTACAAGGGAGACACTCAATATAAGCTTGTGGGAGGCTGTGACAAAAGGGGGTGGGGGCGGTTCTTGGTTTTTTTCAATGGTTTGTATGCGAGGGGGTGGGACGCAGTTGCCCTGGTGTTACTGGTTTAACGAAGTGGTGGGAGAGGGAGTTTGCTGTTACAGAGAACCAGTGATGGAACTTGGGACCCCGGCCAATGGCCTGGAGACTGGATACTCCAGAAACGGTGACCTGGTGACCAGGAGGCCCAGCTCGGGAGTCACAGTCGGTTCTGGCCAGTGGGAGGACAATGGGCTGCGAAGAGAGGACCCTGGTGACCTGACCAGCCAGTTCCAGCCAGAGGAGTACAAAGGATGGGTGAGAGGAGAGGAGGCCTAGGCAACACTGTTTACCTGGATAGAATACAATGGACAGAGGCAGGACTTTGGGGAGGTGATATCAGATGCCAAACTGGAAAGCAGGGGTCTCGGGACTGGAGAGAGAGAGCAGGCAGAGCTCACCTGGATGCAGGAGAGACTTAGATGCACTGTGCTGAGGGAGGCCGGGCCTGAGGCCCTGAGAGTTTCCTATGCTGTGTTCAGAGGCTCAATAAACCCTCCTGTGTTACACTGGCTGACAGTCGCTCTGGTCTAGAGATCAAGGTGGCATTATTCCCTTTGGGAGTGGAGGCCCTGGGGGTCCAGAGCGAGTGGAGTCCCTGAGGGGTTCACGGCAAGAGACAGGCATGCTAAGGCTCAGAGTGGTGCAGTTCCAGGAGGCAGAGGGTCTTAACCCCCAAGAGAGAGTGGTCCCCCGAAAAGGGCTGTCACACTGAAGGGGGTTCCCCCCCCAGGGACCATACAGGCCAAGAATGAGCATGACCTGTGAGTCCATGACAGAGGCACACAGTGTACTTTGAGGGCAGAACTGAGACCAGCATCCCATCTTTGAGGAGCTCGTAACCTGCCTTCACTCTAAACCAGCAGTTAGAGAGAGCAAACACCCCAACAGCACCCATCTGATTCTGGGCAAGCTCCTTAGGTCCTTCTGTGTTCTTCTCAGTACAGAAACTGAGTATGGCTGGAGGGTGGAGGTGCAAAGGTGGTTGCATTCCACCTTTACAAACATCACTGGTCTTGTTTCAGTCCCTGGCACCAGTTAGAGCAGCCCCAGGGCTGCAATGATCCCCAGATTAAAACAACCCATTCCTCAAGGGCTATTCCAGATACCAGGGATAACTGGATTACAGGGACACTCAAGCCATGCTTCTCTCCCCAGTCACATCCACTAGCTGGCTAAGCCAGGAGTGAGTGGTGTAGAGACAGCTCCATTGGCCCTAGGGCACTCAGGGATCCCCCCTTCAGTGGAGGAAGCCTTTGGTAGCTGACTAAGCTGCTTTGTGAGTATTTTGAGCTGGGTTTTTATTTTTTCCTTTTTGGTTATTCTGATTTACCCTGGAAGCAGGTGGTGGATTAGCTACTGGGCCTATGGGGCGAGTGGTTGGGATGGGGAAAGCCTCCGTGCCCCAACCCCACTCCCCAGTAGCAGCACTGGATGGGCAGGCTAGTGCAGCGGGGGAAGCCCTTGTGTCCCAACCGTGCTCCCCGGCCTAAGATGGGGGGTGGCAGGGGACACCCCAGTGCCCCCGACCCCGTTCTCCAGCAGAAACTGGGGGCAGCAGGAGAAGCCCTTATGCCCCGACCCCACTCTCCAGCAGAAGACTGGGGTGGCAGGGGAAGTTCCCAGGGTCCCTGATCCCATTCCCTGGCAGAAGCCAGGGAGCAGCAGGGGAAGCCTCTGCATTGAGACCCCCGCTGCAGCCCCGGGACTGGAGGAGCTCTCATGGCTGGAGGAACTCTCACTCCCCGCTGCAACCTGGGACCATGGCAGGGGGACAGAGCTTCTCCAGTCTTGGGACCACAGTAGAGGGGGCAGAAAGTAGCAAACAGTGGGAGGGCGGAATAGGGGAGACCCTGGATGGAACAGGGATGGGACACCGGAGAAGAGGCAGAAAGGAATGGGTCCATGGGCAGGGCCACAGGCCGAGAGGGCAGAACGGTGGCAGGACTGCAGCTGGAAGCCTCAGGAAACCTTAATCCACCTCTGCCTGGAAGGGGTACTTTTTGGTTCAGCCAAAGGGCTAAATCACCCAACTAACAGGAGAAACCAAAGCCCTGGCCAAATCTGACAATGGGGAGGTAAGCTGTGCTGTCATATGAATGCACGTTCCCTTTTTAAACTGAGTGGTAAGGTCATGCAAATGTATTTCCTTGTGATCACCAGTTAAGCTTATGGTGACCAATTTCAGGCCACATCTTGCCACCCAAGCAAACACAGACTCTGCTGCCAAAGCAAATTCCCTGCAAAACCCATCAACAATGCATGCAGTCAGTCCTCAAAAATCATACTCACATACACAGACTTAACTATGACCTCACATAGTTGAAGCAGAGCTGGTTGGGAATTTTGACAAAATATTTTTTAATCAGAAAATGTCAAAACAAACTATTTGCAGGAAAAGGTGAGTTCTGACAAATCTCCCTATTTTAAAAATTTTGGGAACAAGTTTCAAAATGATCAAAATGTCCCATTTTGACATTTTTGAAACAAAAAGTTTTGCTGTCTCTTCGAACTGCCTTTTGGCTGTGAAATTTTAGATAATTGATATTGTTAAAAAGAGTTTTAGAAAGGTCAACGTCTAAACAAAATGTTTTAAAATGTTTTTTTAATTGTCAAAAATGTTTCAATTGACCAATCCAATTTCATTCTCAGTGCACAAAAAGATTTAAAATTTTCACTTTTCAGGATGTGGAGTGGGGGGGAAACACATCTCCAGTGGGGCTGGAAAACAGTTTTGTGTCCATGTCTAGTTTTAGGGTAATATTGTTCTTTTCAGTAGAAGCGGCAAAGAGTTCTGTGGCACCTTATAGACTAACAAATGTATTGGAGCATGAGCTTTCGCGGGTGAATATCCACTTCGTTGGATGCATTTTCAGTAGAAATCAGTGGGTTACATATATTAATGTAGCTGAGGTCTGGGTTCAGATTATGTGTTTGTGGAAATGGGTCTGTGCATTGTGAGTGGGTTTATGCTGTGAAATGAAATTCAGCGCAACTGCGTCCAGGATAGAGAGGCGCTCAGTGTGATGGCACTAGGCAGCTGTTCCAAGCAAGCAAGCACAAGCTAGAGCAGCCCTGACACTGATCTAATTCTCACCATGCATCTGAACTAGCCCCTGGGTTACCTTGGGAATTAAGGGAGCACAAAGGTAGCTAAAAGCCAATCCAAGTGCATTGATCTTACAACCTTAAAATGTCTAATGTGACTAATAAATTGAAGTGTACTGGTGGGACATTTAAAACTGCACAGAACAGTTTATGTCACTATGGAACTAATAACAAAAGACAAGCCACTTTTAACATGAAGCAGGGTTAAGCCTGGTCAAGACTGCTAAGTAGAATCAGTTTAAAATACCAAAGGGAAAAGTAAAAATTCTTTCTGAACAGTCCATGATTCTGTGTCCATTTGAAAGACAAAAGCAGCATTGTCACCTGACAGCAATTGTCTTACTGCTGTTGAGATAGCATTAAGCACATTAGACAGCTGAGTGGTAAATGGTCATAGGATGATCTTAGTAATATTCTCAAGTGGCTACAATAGCTAAGATTGACAGGGAGATAAATGGTTCTTCAGATTTGTCCTTTTAAGGAATAATTTAAACAAGAGCAGAAATAAAAGGGATGAATCTGCAGATGGCTCAGATGTCAGAGATTATTTGTCTGAACGCCAATAAGAGTGTGAAAGTCTAGTGTTCTCTGGCCTGATGACCATTTTAAAATAAGAAGATAATCTATATGAGGGGTACACCTCCTTCTGAGCACAGTTCTGCATGGTTAGCAGGAAGCAATGCTATTACATCTTTTGTCACTCTGCCTAATACACATTCTTTCCCTGATTCACAGTGAGGGTCTCTCTAGGTACGACATCAGACTTGGAAGTTCTGCAGTGCCAGCTGGCTATCTCAAAGCACTTCACAAACAGTCAGGTAAGGAAGCATAAGCATCCCCATCCCTCAGATTGGGGCCTGAAGAGGCCTGAAGCCTGAAGAGGCTGTGCCCATGATCATCTAGTAAATCTGTGGCAAAGCAGGAGAAAAATCTAATTCTCTTTACTTACACTACCTTGCCTTAACCACATGATCACCTTTCTGAAAAGACACATTTATTCCATGTATAGATCTTTGATTGACATCAATTAACATTCTGTGCCAGGACTCAACACAGCAGAGGAGCGAGGAGTACTCTCTCTTATACTCTCCTGAGCCAAGGGGCTATAAGATGCTACTGTTCTGACTTGTGATGGGGTAAGGCCAGATGGCTATAGTAAAGTAGTGAGGAACAGGTATGTTAGCCCCAGGCTAAACCAATCCCTGGTACCATGGTAACCAAATGGCAGTTGCTCCAGGTTAATCAAGATGGTTTCTGTAAAGGGAAATCGTGTCTTACTAATCTATTAGAGTTCTTTGAAGGGGTCAACAAACATGTGGACAAGGGGGATCCAGTGGACATAGCGTACTTAGATTTCCAGAAAGCCTTTGACAAGGTCCCTCACAAAGGCTCTTAGTTAAATTAAACTATCATAGGATAAAAGGGAAGTTCTTTCATGGACTGAGAACTGGTTAAAAGAAGGGAACAAAGGTAGGAATTAATGGTAAATTCTCAGAATGGAGAGGGTAACTAGTGGTGTTCCCCCAGGTCAGTCCATAGGACCAGTCCTATTCAATTATTCATAAATGATCTGGAGAAAGGGTAAAACAGTGAGGAGGTGAAGTTTGCAGATGATGCTAAACTACTCAAGATAGTTAAGACCAAAGCAGATTGTTGAAGAAATTCACAAAAGATCTCACAAACTAAGCATTGGGCACGAAAATGGGCAAATGAAATTTAATATGTAGGATAATGATAAGTAATGCACGGATAATGGAAAAAATAACACCAGCTACCTATGTACAACTATGATGGAGCTAATTTTAAGACAAACGAGTCAGGAAAAAAGATCTTTAAGGGAGCAATCATGCGATAGTTCTCTGAATGTCCACGCAGTGTTGCAGGCGCGGTCATCAAAAGCACCAACAGGATGTTAGGAATCATTAACAAGGAAAGGAAAGAACTGAGAATATTTAATTGCCCTCTGATAAATTCCATGGGTACACCGACAATCTTTGAATACTGTGTACAGATGTGGTCTCCTCACCTGTAAAAGTATTCTAGCACTAGAAAAAGGTTCAGAAAAGTGGGCAACTACAGATTAGGGGCTTTGGAAAGGAGTCCCATATGACAGGGAAGATTAAAGAGGCTAGGACTCTTCAGCACTGAAAAGAGGACACTAGGGCGGATATGATAGAGGTATATAAAATCATGAGTGATGTGGAGAAAGTGGATAAAGAAAAGTTATTTACTTATTCCCATAATACAAGAACTAGGGGTCACCAAATGAAATTAATAGGCAGCAGGTTTAAAACAAATAAAAGGAAGTTCTTTAGATGGACCTTTGGTCTGAGCCGGTACGGCCATTCTTATGTTCTTACGTTAAGACACCTGGGGCCAATTAAGATCTTTCTAGAAGGCAGTGGATATAGCTACATTGATTGGGACACCTGAAGCCAATCGAGGGCTGGCTGGAACTAGTTAAAAGCCTCCCAGTTAGTCAGTGAGGTGCACGTGTGAGAAGCTGGGAGCAAGAGGTGCAAGGAGCTGAGAGTGAAAGTGAGAGTGAGAGAGTGAGCTGCTGGAGGATTGAGGAGTACAAGCATTATCAGACACCAGGAGGAAGGTCCTGCAGTGAGGATAAAGAAGGTGTTTGGAGGAGGCCATGGGGAAGTAGCCCAGGGAGTTGTAGCTGTCCTGCAGCTGTTACAGGAGGCACTACAGACAGCTGTGATCCACAGGGCCCTGGGCTGGAACTCGGAGTAGAGGTCAGGCCCGGGTTCCCCCCAAACCTCCCAACTCCGGATTAGACACAGGAGGAGCTGACCCAGACTGTGGGTTCCACCCGAAGGGAAGATCACTGAGGTGAGTAAATCCGCCAATAAGCACAGGACTCACCAAGGTAGAGGAGGAACTTTGTCACACTTGGTAGTATTTTACACGGGCTTTGCACAAGTGTCAATGACCACCAAAGGTAGCAGAGAGTTGGTCCACTCCTTATAGTTTCCTTAGTTAAGTTTGCCCATTTGAGATTGCTGACATTAATGAATGCACAAGATCAGAGTTATTCAGCTAGACCCAGCTAACCTGTCACTGCCATGTTTTTAAACATCGTCCATACCATACGTTATGTATTTTCAAGGACAAAATAACCCATTAACAAACTTCTTACAAATCCCGTGTATTCTCTTTTCCAAAGTTAAACCCTCGACCGCTTAATGAAACAGGAAATAGCCTGGTATCAAATGCAACTTTTAAAAAGAAAATCTTTCACTTTGAGGAGGGCAAACATAACCTGTAGGTGATTTATCTCAAAGGAAATAATTGCAGTTATGTTCTGAGTCAACTACACTGAGGGGATGGGAATTACAGACTATTCTTTGCTTGTACTTGGCGTCGCAGAGAGATGCCAGAATCCTCCATAAAGGGGGAAAACTTTGCCTATTTTACAGCTTTTCCCCCCATGTATTCACTAATCCTCTCATCTTGTTTTTATTCTTGCTTTTCCTTTGCTACAGGTGAGATTCCTATGTTTTTTCTCTCAGACCTTAGTCTTTTGTTTACGTTTATTTAAAAAATGTAAGTTTGCGGCTTCATTTCTATCCATGGTACAACAATGTCCAGGTTTAGGCCCACATTCTCATCTGTGTCCAATGTCTGCTGTGCATTCGTAGTGGTAGTAGTATTTAGATGCCTAAGTCATGAACCAGGACCCTGCTGTGCTGGGGACTGTACAAACACAGAACAAGTCACTTTCCCAAGGGGTTTACACTCTAAGTATTGGACAAGAGATAATGGATTGATATAGGAGGGGGTCGTATAAGAAAAAAATAAGATTTTAAGGCATTTGTGATAGGCCTGCAGAGGAACTGGTGGCTTTCTGCTCTTGGGGCTTCTTTTACATTACCCTTGGTCCTGGCTGAATTTGGAGTAGCCTTGGAGTTGTTCTAAAGTATGCCAATTGGATATGAATCCCACAGGGGCTGGTATGCCAGACAGAAATAGCTGGAGCACAGTAGAACTCTGGCCACACCCCTGGAAAATTCCCTATCCTGGGAGATTGGGCCGGGGGCTACATTGCAGGGAGGGGAGAGGAAGCTGGTTCCATTGTCTCTACATCAGCGGGGGACTCTCCCATGCTCAGTGAATCCTCAGCTGCAGAGATCCAACCATTTTGCAGCATGGTTGCACCACTGAAGCAGCACAAGAAGGCCAGAGAAAATACAGGAATCTGGCCCTTAATGTAATAATATTTTTTTAATTCAGATCACATGCCCATTCATATTTCTTTACATTCTCTTAGAGCCCTTTTAACCATAGGCACCGAGTTTCTAATGTGTTAGGGGGCGCTCACTCCAGGGCCTGCCTCTCTCCACCCCTTTCTCCAAGGCCCTGATCTATCTCCACCCCGCCTCTTCCCACCCTGTTCTTCCCCCTCCCCCAGGCATGCCTGGCCCTCGCCCCTCCTCCCCAGCATCTCCTGCATCCTGCAGAACAGCTGATGGTGGTGTGCAGGATGTGATGGAAGGGAGCGGGGAGAAGATGATCAGGAGGATTTTGTCAGCAGGGCCACTTGCAGATGGGAGGCACTGGGGGGAAGGGAGGGAGAAGAGTTTGGCTGCCAGTGGGTGCTCTTAGAGTCAGAGCCTATGTTTTCAACTAGAAAATGTAGAACTGTACTAGTAAGTTGTCTGCTTTGACCTGTTGCTGCATTTCAAGTAACTTTCAGACCCCTTTCTTTATTGCAGAGATTTACTATGAAGTAGCAAAAATAGCATTCATCCTTTTCCCTTCCTATCTGTTTTCAAGCATTAATATTTGAGGGATGCTAAGCATTCAGACAAATCTATGATCTTGTCTAAAAGGACAGACTGAGTTTTCATAACAGGATCAGGCTCGCCTCTCACCCCCTAATCTCAGAATCTTTGCAGTAATGATGCTGATCAATGATGTAGTGATAACTTCAATAGTGATGGTGTAGGCAGATCACCATGTCATGTTTATTTTTTCATTACACTAATTTACCCAATCTTGTATTTTGAAGGATGCCAGACTGAAAGGAGCAGTAGATGACTTTGGAGTCTGGTTATCAGAGTAAGTTCTCCTCACACCTTCTATGGGTCATCTTAATTATCACTTCAAAAGTCTTTTTTCCCTTGCTGAAAATAGCTCATCTCAATTGATTAGACTCTTCTTGTTGGTATGCATACTTCCACCTTTTCATATTCTCTGTATGTATAAATATCTCCTGTCTGTGTGTTCCATTCTGTGCATCTGAAGAAGTGAGCTGTAGCTCATGAAAGCTCATGCTGAAATAAATTTGTTAGTCTCTAAGGTGCCACAACTACTCTTGTTCTTTTTGAGAGTATAGTCAGTGAGTGAACAGTGGCTAATAAAGCTTTTCACTATATTTCAACTCTGCCTTAGAAGGATCAACACTGGGGTCCAGAGGAGAGTCCGTGTATGGTGAACTTTCCATCTTTGACCATAATGTTGTGAATGCCAACATGGGTGTTACTTGTTATCATGGGGAGGGTGTATGATTCTTTCTACCAGTTGTCCATTATGACTGAGATTGAGTCACTTCACATACTGAGCACTACCAAACATCTAGTAGATGGACTGATTTTGGCCAAAGTATCAGGAGTGTTTGCAGTTGAACTAGTCATGCAATGCTAACTTCAGGATCCAGTTGATCTCTCTTGGCAACGTGATTATTTATTTCTATTGCAGTAGTGCTATCAGGGTCCAGTCATGAATAAGGGCCTCGTTGTACAAAGATGGTTACTGACCCAAAAAGCTTACAGGCTAAGGATCAGTTGAAAGATAAATGGGTGATCACAACAAACACATAGAAGGAACATAAAGAAACAACGATGTATTTTGTAGTTCAGTTCTATTGCAGTCATACCTAGATGTCACCACTGAGATCATTACCCTCTTGGGGTAGGCACTGCACATACAAATACGAGAGACAGATGTTACCCTAAAGTACTAGCAATTTAAATAGAAAGAGAGACAAAGGAAGTATTATTAACCCCACGCTTTGAACAGGAAGAGGAGGCACAGACGACAAGGTGACATGCCCAGAGTCACAAATGACATTTGTGGTGGAGCCAGGAACCCAACCCTGATTACTTCAGGCCCAATCCAGTGCCTTAACCACAAGATCATCCCTCTTCCCTTGCAGAACGTGTGTGTTCATGGCTTTCTAAGGGAAACGTGAAGTTTGCTATCAGCTTCTGGGATCTGGCAGGGCTTGGAGTTAGGATTTCTTACAGCAAGTGTGCTAGTTGCTGTGGCTATGAAATCCTTATTTGGTAACAGACACCTTGGTGTGATGTTTCCTGGAGGTAGATAGGATAGCAAGGAACCTCGCAACCACCTGCCTTAGCAGGAGGAGCCTATTCTGTGCCCCCAACTCCAACAGCCATGGGCAACACATGCATGCCTCTCTGGGCCTACACAGGTCCTGCTTTCTCTCTGCAGGTTAGTCATGGACACATTCCTACCATCTCCCTGAAGTAACCAGTTCCTGTTCCCTGGACACCAGCAGTATTGACAGGTTCACTGTTTTTAAAGAAACTGTACATCCCAGCATAGACCAGAGGGAAGTCTATAAAATCATGACTGGTGTGGAGAAATTAAATAAGGAAGTGTTATTTACTCCTCATAACACAGGAACTAGGGTCACCAGATGAAATTAATAGGCAGCAGGTTTATAACAAACACAAAGGAAGCATTTCTTCACACAACAGAGTCAACCTGTGGAACTCCTTGTCAGAGGATATTGTGAAGGCCAAGACTATAACAGGGTTCAAAAAAGAACTAGATACATTCATGGAGGATAGGTCCATCAATGGCTATTAGCCAGGATGGACAGGAATGCTGTCCCTAGCCTCTGTTTGCCAGAAGCTGAGACTGAGCTACAGGGGATAGATCACTCAGTGACTGCCTGTTCTGTTGATTTCCCTCTGAAGCCCCTGGCATTGGCCACTGTCAGAAGACAGGACACTGGGCTAGATGGACCTTTGGTCTGACCCAGTATGGCCGTTCTTATGTTCTTACCAGTTTGACCTCCGATCACCGCTCTGCACTCTGAACGTATCTAAGTGCTGTGAGTTAAGCAAACAAGTAAATTTACTGAACAAAGTATACAGAGAGTCTATTATGGCAAGTAGAAGTATTGAAAACACATGGTTATATATAAAAGTAAAGTAAGATGCATTCTAGATCTAGACTTACTTAAGTAGATACTTCCATGTCTGATAACGTAACGCTCACCCAAAGGGTGTGCAGCACTTTACAACCACATTTCCATTCATGAGACAAGTCACAACATTACCTCCCCCCACTGAAAGATCCAGAGTGCCTATCTGCATGTCCAGACATGCCAGGACAATCCACTGTCCTTCATAAACAGGACACCCCCTGCAGGTTTTTCTTCCGCATAGAATCCTTTCTTGGGAGATTTTACAATCTCTTCATCAGCATCTGGCATACATTATGAGGCACACAATGACCACAGAGGGAGATAAATGTCTGTTACCCCCTATCTGAAAGGAAGCAGAGGCGCCGAATCTGTGAGTGCTCTGGGACTGGAACACCCACGGGGAAAAATTTGTGGGTGCTCTGCACCCACTGGCAGCTCCCCGCCCTGCTGCCCCTATCCCAGCTCACCTCCACTCTGCCTCCGCCTCCTCCCCTGAGCTTGCCACATCCCCACTTCTCCACCTAGCTCCCAGCACTTGCTGCCACAAAACAGCTGTTTCATGGCAGCAAGTGCTGGGAAGAAGGGGGAATGCAGCACACTCAAGGAAGAGGAGGGGCCGGGGTGGGGATTTGGGAAAGGAATCCAACAGGGACAGGGAGGAGGCGGAGTTAGGATGGGCACTTTGGGGAAGGAGTTGGAATGGGGGTGGGACAGGG
>NC_133785.1:32836611-32886198 GCF_003597395.2 Chelonoidis abingdonii | reverse complement strand
GTACAGCCAGCGCTGCAAACAGGGAGTTGCAGCGCTGGCTGAGCTTTTAAGTGTAGACACCTGCTAAGTTGCAGCGCTGTAACCCCCTCACCAGCGCTGCAACTTGCAAGTGTAGACAAGGCTTGAGGAACAATCCTACTTGCCTAACACTAGCCAGGATAAGATAAATCCTTTAACAAGAAATATGTTTTCAAGATTGCTTACAAAGATGGCCTCAACTGGGAAGACAATATGGATAAGAATTAGATAGAGTTATCAAAACAAATTAAGCAGCTCTGGGGGAGAAAATCAAGCCTTGTGTTTCAAGCAGGAAAAGGACAATATTATTTCTATTTCTAAGGTGGTTTGTAAGTACGAAAGAGGAGCAGCACCTTGAACCTTTGAAAGTGGTAACCCCAAATCATACTCTCTTGAAATTGACAGCTCTGAATGCAACAGTTCAGTATTAGCATTACATGTTTCACTGATCTTCTGCCAAGAATATCTAGGACTACACTTAGTCCATGTTTTGTTTCCATTTCAATCACGATGTCGCATACTTGGCAGTGACAGTCCAGTCCCTGGTTAATATGCTACCCTTGTGGAAATACTCCGCTGGAATTTCATATCCTTACACTAGAATTTGTGCTTTTCGCCCAGGAAAGTCTTTTTCTTTCACTCCTTTTGAGGAAATTTTGGGATTTCCTCAGTCTTCATCCTGGTTAGGAAACAAAACATTCGTGTTTACCCCATCACTTCCTCTTTATGGCTACCTGAAACACTGCTCCTTCAGGCTGGCTCATCTTCTAGAGGGACCTGCTCCATAATTTAGCATCGCAGTCCTGAAGTACAACCCAGACACATCAGTCGCCTTTTCTTTCTTATACCATAGATCATTTACTTATTTATACATAGCTTTCTATCTTCCTGTTTGCTTTTGTGGTTCGATTGCTGCTGCTCTGAAGTATAAAATTATCCAGTTACATAAGAAGACGACTTTAGAGTATCATTCGTACCTGCACAGAGTCAATATTAGGCCCTTTTTCAAAGTGATTTGATCCTAAAGTCACTTTTCCTTTCTCTGGAGATTTACAAAAGGTGCAGAATAGCTAGCTCCAGAGCCACTCTCACTGATCCTCGCACACCCACTTCATTGAGACAAGACAATTAAACAATAAATACTTCATTGGGTCTCTCAAGTACCACTTAACCCTTCTGCTCCTCTGAGTTGGCAGCAACAAGGGCTGGGTTTAGTATCCGTTTCAATAACACAATGCATAACCGGCTCGAGCCCCCATCCAGTGACCTGGGACACTTACATACCACCCCCCCCCCAGTCACCTCTAGGAGGCAATACTTCCCCTCTCGCAAGCACGGAGTCTGAGTGTAGCAAAATCCTTTTAATAAAGGAGGGAAACAATGCGGGATCACACTGGAGAAACACCATAAACACAAACCATAAGCAAAAAAAAAAAACCCACTTTCAAATACATTTGGCAATGTGCTTTCCCACTTAGGGTCTTAAGTCCTATCACCCCAAAGTCCAACAACCTGAAAGTCTCTGGTCAGTGCCACCCCAGAGTTCAAAAGTTTATCTGCAGAGTTTTACCCCCCCAGCCTGGGAGGAAATGGGGGGGGAGCCCACACAGGGTGTTAAGGGGCATCTTAGTGGGCCAGGGCCAACTGCTCCGCCTCTCCGTGGAGTTCTGCTGCAGCCTTCACCACAACCAGCTCCACTACGCCAGCTGTCCCGCTCCTCCAGCCATCCCTGCAAACCACTCCACTCTGCTCACTGTTCCATGGGCTGCTCCAACATGCTGCAAACTGCTCCACTCTGCTAGCCACTTAGCGATAGGTCTTCAGGCTCCCCCACTAGTTAACACAGCACTCAGTGATCTCAGCTCAGCTCTTTTAGTGATTTCAGCTCTTAGTGATGTCAGCTTGTAGTAGGGGAGCCCTGGTGCTGGTGCACCATTGGCCCAACATGAATTCAGCTCAGTAGCCTCTAGATGGACTCCTAATGGAATCAAAATTAGCTCTACTCTTTAACAGTGGAGAGAGGAGGATGTGCAATTGGCGTTCCAGGCCCTCAAAGGGGGCCCATGCCATCAGGTACACACACCAATCCCCAACCTCTCTCAGTTCACTGGGTTTTGGAACCCATGTCCCTTGTCTAGCAAGTACTACTTAATTGAGGTTGAGTCATTTCTGTCATAAAGCAGTCTCATAGTTCCTCATTCACATAATCAGGGTGACAACACTTTTTTTTCCTCCTGCCCCAATAACAAAGAAATTGGGAATCCCAGACCTGTCAAAATAACCATCCCGTGTGCTATGCTAGGGGGGGTGGGTGTGCCAATGCAAATACCTGAAATTCCTTTCCACACTCCCTGAAATTCTTTCCACACTTCCCATAATTCACCACCAGATGTCAGGGTAAAGCTCATCCTGACTCTGCTTACACCACTTGCCACTTTCAGGGATCTGCTGGTGAGTGAACTGTTTGGAGGGGTAAAGCCAAGTTCCTTGGGGTTCTCTTAAAGAAGATTATTTTTATATTCATGAATAGGTCTTTGCCAGTGCTTAATTTGTGCCAGAGCTTGCCAGGGCTGAGCCTCGGCATTTCTAGGCATGGCAGTTCATAGCCCCGGCACCTCTGAGCTTGCCATGTCAGTTACAAAAATAAAAAAAATTGCTTGAGCCCTGGCCTCTCTTTCATTACAAATTAAGCACTGGTCTTGGCTGTAAGAGCTTTATCAAAAATGTGCTGAACTATTAAATTTAACAGCTAGAGACTGATCCAGACCAAATTCGAAAAGCCCTCAATAGAGAGATATCTCTGAGTGTTTTAAAATCTGGATGTAGATTTTGCAGTTAAGACCATCTCCAACATCAGCTGAGCGGTGAGTGGATTATGAAGTGTACACTGTGAGCCAAATACAGGAGACATTTATTACCTCCGTGGAATAGCTGGAAATTACTCCTGAGGATGAAGATTTCCACGAGAAAGAGAAATGGGCATGATGCAAACAGGCAGCCAGAAACGTGAGTGTTTATCTGACTCAAATCACTAAGCACTTTGAGGCTAATCCAATGGCAGTTTTAGGTGCACATTTTAGATATAAGGGATCCTTGCAGTACATTTTAGTCACATGCACTCATATAAAGACATGAGTGTTTCAGCTAGTCTTTCCTTTCCTGCTGCTTCTGTTTCAAACTCCAGGGCGAATGTGTTTGACACATTATGAGACACTGGAGTAGCTCCACCTTCCTGACTTATCTGGAAGGGCTACTCTGTTAAATTGAGAGCTATGCAGAATGCAAACATTCATTTTTCTTCGAATGGGGCTATGAAAGACCCACATAAAAGATCCCCTAAGCTTATTTTTACCAGCTTAGGTTAAAAACTTCCCAAGGCACAAATTCCTTTCTAGCCTTAGTATCACTGCCACCACCAAGTGATTTAAATAAACATTTAGGGAGGGCCACTTGGAGCGCTGCCTTCCCCATATATCCCCCCAAGCCACTATGCCCCCTTTCCTGGGGAGGCTTGAGAATAATATCCTCACCAATTGGTACAGGTGAACACAGATCCAAACCCTTGGCTCTTAAGAACAATGAAAAATCAATCAGGTTCTTAAAAGAAGAATTTTAATTAAAGAAAAGGTAAAATAATCATCTCCGTAAAATCAGGATAGTAAGTGCCTTACAGAATAACAAAAAACTCAAGAACACAGAGGATTTCCCCTCTAGGCAAAATCTTAAAGTTACAAAAACAAAGATAAACCTCCCTCTTAGCACAGGGAAATTCACAAGCTAAAACAAAAGGTAATCTAACGCATTTCTTTTCTCCTATTACTTACTATTTCTGCAAGACTAGGTGCTTAGTTTAGATATACTTAAGAAGATGGAATTTCCCTGCCTGGTTTCTTGACTGGCTCTGAAAGACACAGAGCAAAACCTTCCCCCACAGATTTGAAAGTATCTTCTCCCTTTATTGGACCTTTTTGTCAGATCTCACCCAGGTTATCTGAGTTTCTTAACCCTTTACAGGGTAAAAAAAGAATTAACCCTTTACAGGGTAAAGAAGAGGAATTTTATGCTAACCTTAGCTGTGTGTTTATGACAGGGGCAATGTCCTTGGCTCGTCAATGGAAAATACCATCACACATTAACCCACAGTATGATGCTCTTGTAGGGTAGCATACTCACCCCGAGCGCACACCCGTGTGACAGGGCATGACGTTGCAAAGCCTTTCATCCCTGCACCCCTTGCAGGCCATCTATCTTTGCACGCCACTCAGCAACTGAGAAGCAGCTAGTTCAAACTCCGTCTGGGGCAACAATTGTCCAGGTGTAGTTTAAAGTCTTAAATAATCTGTGTTCAACCCTTCTCTGGGGTTCCCCTTTCTTTCCCTAGCTCAGGAAGATCTTGGCTAGGCAGAAGTGCTTAATACCAAAGGCCACCAACAATCTCTAGCCTTCAGAGGCACCAGCTTTCTTATCAGCAGTTGATGGCCTCCCACAGACTACTTATTAGGCTCAGGTGTCTGAGTTATCACCTACTCCTGCCTTCTCTGGCTAACAAGCAATTACCCAGTTACCACCCATGTGGCGTGAATCTGGCTCACTAGGCGTTTAGCCCTTTCTGACCCATGAGATGTTTCACCACCTCACAGCATTGTGTTCCTGAGGCCTTTTCCATCTGTTTGTGTCATGAGGAGCATTTGCTGTTCTCCTGGAAGCCGCATTGGCATGATGAGTCCATTGGGCCATGTGAAGATGCTCGTAAGTAATTCAAAAGGGTGCTTGGTGCACGCTTTACAGCCTTATGCAGGTTCACGTTATTGTGGAAAACATTTCATATTCCACCTGCCTTTGACTCCACTTTTGGGTTTGTTATCATCACAGTTTATAGATGTATTTTGGCTAAAAGAAAATTCAGACCTTTCACCTCACTGGTTTCCTGAGAATCATAAATAGTCATCATAACAGCAATTCTGCAGCCCAGCTTCCCCTGGGACGCTTGGGCTGTGGTTATCTCCATGGAGTAGAACAAGTCTAATTAATGCACAGAAACCAACCAAAAGGTCCAGCCCCGACTTTTGATTCTTCTCTTTGCAGTTTTCAGTATATTTCAACTTGGTGCAGGGAAAAACAAAATTACACCAGCAACCGCCCTCATTACACTGGAAACCATGTCAGCAAGATCAGCATTTTTAAACTAAAGAAGAGGAGAGCTGACATCAGGCCAGGTAATTAAATACAATAGCAGGAAGCTGCAATTTTTTTAACCTGAATTAGCTGGGTTCCATCACTTCTGAGTTCTTTGCTGTTATAATAGCGTTCTGCGGCATCTAAATACAGCGTTCACATTTCATTATTTAGTTCTCTCCTGTTGGCATTGTAAAGGGAGACCCTGACACAATAAAGAACTCATTAAAAAATAATCCCTGCTCCCTCTCCTCCCAATTAATAGTCAATGTCTTGACTTGGGTGGCAGGAGGTTGGTGCTGGGTGTCAATGCAAGAGACTTTGACTTAAACAAACATCAAAAGTGGAGGCGCAAGCAGCGAAGGTCTGATAAAATTTGGCTCTGAACTTCTTCAAAGTGCAGGGCTATAGTTTGCTATTACTTTGGTTTAAAGATGGTCCCAAAAAAGGAGTGAATGCTTTCCCGCTTATTAGTCCTGTCTGGTATGAGTTTACAAGAGTAGCTGGTTATGTGAACTAAACTGACTAGGTCAGGGCCAGCTAAAGATGCATCTACATGGCACATAAATTACAGCTCTGTGTAGAGTACACACACTGCACATCCCACACTGCAGATATAAACAGCAATGCAGATAGCGAGGGTTTGCTGAGGCAAGTAAAGATACTCCTAGACCGTGTATGTACCCTACCTGACTCTCGACAGGCACAAGCAGCGCTCCCCCCATCTACATTGCCACATTGCCTTTCCCCATTGCCTCTCCTGACCAGAACCTTTCACTGATGCATGTTCTACATACCACAGCATGCACACAGCTTGCTTTTCACTGGGATGTGTAGCTGCACATACCCTACTCACTGGGCCACTGCTGTGCAGTGCAGACATACCCTAAGCAAACAGGGGATGGTCTTGTTGTTCAAACACCAGTTCGGGACTCTAGCAATCTGCATTCAATTCCCATCTTTGGCAAACTTCCTGTATGGCCTTGGGCAAGTCTTCCTGTGCCTCATCTGTAAATTGGGGCTAACAATCCTTCCTTTTTCCCGCTCTTTTTCCCTCTTGTCCATTTAGACTATCGGCTCTTCAGGGCAAGGTTATCCATGAGCAACAATAGGTGGAGATGTGTAAAGCAAGAGATAGGGGCACAATTACGTCTACAACATAAGTACGGCCATGAATAACAGGGATTCGAGCTTTAACTATGATGTGTCCAACTCACCTGAGTATGCTGAAGCTATCACCCAAATATGTGGTGACAGAATAGCATGACAGGCACTTCAGAGCTGTTGCTTTCCTCTGGAGCACGAAGCAGGGTGTGTCCCACACTTTCAGCTTCCCGCAGTAGCCAGGGGCTGCTTGTGTGGCAGCATCTCCATTATTCCCTATGACACTTTGCCATTCTATCATGCATAGTCCATGACAGTGATCCGGAGTCCTTCGTCCTTGGGGAACTTTGTGCAGTAATGTGACAGGACTCCAAGGCCTGTGCAAAGGGAAGAAATGATCAGGGACCGGTGGGATGCAGTGAGCCCCCTCCTCCCCCCATACAGAATACTGTGACACACACACATCACACCACAGGGCTTGGCTACATGGACAGAATACCACTGAAAGCCAGGAAGTAAATTTAAAGCACTAGAGTTGTACCAGTATAACTCCCTGTGTGGACACTCTTACAAGAATGCCTTTTTCCAGATTATCTTGTGTCATGCTGCATGGGGGAGTTATAGATCTAGACCTCTAGCAATTTGACTATAACAGTATGTATGGGGATGGGGGAATCTCCCTTGTAGGCAATGTCTTAGAGCAGATTGGGCCTTTGCTGTCTCCTTCCTGGTACCTGGCACCCCCAAAGCATTAGCTTCTGATGAGCCTTTCCCACATGTTGACAGTCACTGAAAAGCAAGGTTTTGAAATGATGCTTTCGCTCTCCCACCCAGGTGCTCCACTTCTCCATGGGACATCCCACGCTGGTCTGAGTTTGGGTTGGTCTTTGTTCCCAGCTCCTCTGCTGCTCATGTTGTGTTTTGTCTGAGGAGACCCAGTGGCTGTTGATGTCTGATGTGTTAATATATAATCCCAGCACCAGAATGCTAGTGCCCCCCACCCACACACACACCTTTTGTTACACCACTGCCCTTACCCTTACCCTGTCTCCCAAGCACAGGGTTAAAAACCCAGAATCCACTCCTCTTCCATGTTATCATGTAAGGGACTGCTGTACGTGAGGTCTTGTGGGGGATGTGATGTGAACCTTCACCTCAATGCAACATTCAGCTAAAGAAACAATATGCAAGGAGCCCAGGCAGCCCATCAGCCACCTAGCAGAGCATCAGAGCCAAGCAGAACCATCGAGCTATCTGCAGCAGAGCTGGAAACTGCTACTAGAGGAACAAGGGCCAAAAAACCCACCAAATCCCTGATTAAGTAGCATACAAGGGCTAATGTAAACCTCCACATACAAAGGCCCCAGGAGCACAGGCAGACCCTCTGGGTCTGAGGCTCCACTCAGGCCGGCGCTAGGGTTTCTTGTGCCCTAGGCGCACGGCCATTTCACCGCCCCCTGCGCTGATCTAGTGGCTCCGGTGGAGCTGCTGCAGTCATTCCTGCGGAGGGTCCTTTGGTCCGTGGCTTCGGTGAAGCTGCCGCTGTCATGCCTGCGGGAGGTCCACCGGAGCCACGCAAGCAGCTGACCGTCTGCAGGCATGCCCGCGGCATGTCAACCGGAGCCGCCTGCCCCCCCTCGGCAAAATCCCACCCCCCGAATAATCCTGGCAACCTAGGCGATTGCCTAGGCTGCCTAAACGGTAGCGCCGGCCTTGGCTCCACTCCCCACACGCTGGGAGAGGGGAACAAAATCTGGGGCAGCCAAAGGGTGGAGTGGGATGGTGGAGGCAGGGAGGAACTGCTTTACTCTGTATTATCCTCCTCCTCTATTCCCTCCCAGCCTGGTCCTGGGATCCCAAAGGGGAACCCTTCCCTAACACGTCTGTGTAACCCTTGCCTGCTTGCTGTGGCACTGGTCCCCCTCTCATGGTGGGTAGAACAACTAGAGATTGATAAATCTGCTACAGCCTCGGCTGAAAGACACCTCTTTTAGCTCATGCAGTAGAGGTTCATGCATTAAGCTTCAGAGGTTCCAGGTTTGATCCTGGACAAGCCCCCACTTGTAACATCGACAGAGCCTGGCTGACGATGACTAGGGTCTGTCAGCATTACATCTGCACTGCTGGAGCTCCCTAGACTGGGAAGGGTGCTCGGGGCAATCTGTCCCTCCTCCCCAGCTTAATAGACAAGCTCTGTCCCTATTCACCTATCTTTCTCCACAAACACGCAGCAGTTCTCGACACGTTCCCTCCCCAACCTCCCCAGAATGCATGAGACAGGTAGGTGCAGGAGGTCACACCGAGCCTTGGGCATCACAGCCAATAGGACTAACTATATGTAGGCCTCATCTCTTTTATGTACTCATCAAAGGCCTCCCTGTCTGCATGGGTAAGCTGCCTTTCCACTGGCTTTGTGTGCCCCCAGCACACTGAGGAAACAAGATCTACCTTCATGAGAGACATGAATGGATAGAGACACGCTGTAGTAACTGAATCTGGGTACTGTATTCACTCTGGCTCCATGGTGCTAGGATCACAGTGAACCTAGACTGATTTACTAGGACCAAACTCTACCCTCTGCAGTTCCTGGGCTGCAGGCACGTGAGAAAGGGCAATATCTTTCTGAGCTGTGACAGATATTTTCAGAAACGTGGGCAGGTAGTTTCAACTTCAAATTCTACCTGTAATCTTTTTTGTTTTTCTGCATAGTGCAGTCACAGGTGCAATCTAACAATCCAGCTCCCCCAAAGCTTCAGGGACAACTGAGGGGGCTCAGCACCTCACAAGAAAGTTGCAGTCCCAAGCACTGCCTTTGTGCTCTGAATTGTTGATTTCCAGTGTAAGATGGGTTGAATATGTCCACCACACCTGAGCAGAACCAAAATGGGAGGGGGGTACAATGAAAGAAAGGAAGACAGTATTCCAAAAAAGAAACCTACACAAACTGATCAATTATTGGAAAGTTGTTGCATACAGATGTGGTCTCTTAATTGCAAAAAGGATATACTGGCATTAGAAAAGGTTCAGAGAAGGGCAACTAAAATGATTAGGGGTTTGGAACAGGTCCCATATGAGGAGAGATTAAAGGGACTAGGACTTTTCAGCTTGGAAAAGAGAAGACTAAGGGGGGATATGATAGAGATATATAAAATCATGAGTGGTGTGAAGAAAGTGAATAAGGAAAAGTTATTTACTTGTTCTCATAATATAAAAACTAGGGGCCACCAAATGAAAGTAATGGGCAGCAGGTTTAAGACAAATAAAAGGAAGTTGTGTATCACACAGCACACAGTCAACATGTGGAACTCCTTGCCTAAGGAGGTTGTGAAGGCTAGGACTATAATGGGGTTTAAAAGGGAACTAGATAAATTCATGGAGGTTAATGGCTTGGAATTAATTAATTCTATTAATGGCTATTAGCCAGGATGGGTAAGGAACAGTGTCCCTAGCCTCTATTTGTCAGAGGGTGGTGATGGATGGCAGAAGAGAGATAACTTGATCATTACCTGTTAGGTTCACTCCCTCTGGGGCACCTGGCATTGGCCACTGTTGGTCGACAGGATACTGAGCTGGATGGACCTTTGGTCTGACTCAGTATAGCAGTTCTTATGTTATGTTCTTATGGGCTTATGACACAGACACCAGTGTAAAGCATTATGAGCTCCTGGCATTATTACATTTGCTATGACCTGAAACAGCATAGTTACAGTAGTCCGAAGAATACAGCGTGTGTATGTTCTCGGATTTAGAATAATAGAGCTGCACAAAATCCAACACTGATTAAAATAAGAAAAGCTATTCCTTCTAGATTGAGGAAGAAAGAGTGAAAATTGGTTGTGCTGTAGACATTTTGACAGAAAAAATATTTGCTTTCTCCAAGAGCGAGCTAAAGCATCAGTCATTTACTCAAATATCAAAAGTATTTGCTTACACTAAGCACCATTCTTGACAAGTACAGCTTTATTCGATTTCACAGCTCATCGTTATACAGTCCAGGCTAACAAATACCTCTGAGAGACATTCTTAATTATGCGAGCAGCTTTCCTCAATTCAAGTAGAACTACTTGCGTGAGTAAAAGCTTGCAAGATTAGGCCAAAAGATAGGCATTGTACAGATAGACATTAAGCTGAGTGGTGCAGTAATACTGATGATATCTTCCTCACAGCAACCTGTAGATTTCATAGTGTGTCTGCATGGGAAAGGCAGGGCGAATATTCTCATTTATGCTGACTTTGTTCATTACAGGTGAAATCCTGGCTCCTTTTAAGTCAATGGGAGTATCGTGATTGCCACTTGTGAAGCCAGGATAGCATTGTACATTTGTAACATCGATTACAGCATCTTGGCTACTGCTAGCTGAATGTCATGGATAACTCACACACTTACATCCTATACTCATTAATGTTTCAGGGTAAAAACACTTGACTCAGGGTGGGTTTTAGGAATGAATTGGCGAGGTGCTTGTTTATGATGATGACATCAATCCAGGAAGACATTTCCTTTCAGGATTTATTTAAAATCATTTGTGCCAGGACCATGGCAAGGGTTTTTGGAAATCCTGCCCCGTGCATTGTTCAAACACTGTTCAATCCCATGTAGCAGTGTTTCTCAAACTTGGGACCGCCGCTTGTGTAGGGAAATCCTCTGGCAGGCCGGGCCAGGCCAATGGGGGCTGTAGGAAGCAACGCGGGGTGAGAGACATACTGGCCGCCCTTCCTGCAGCCCCCATAGGCCTGGAGCTGCGAACCACAGCCAGTGGGAGCCGCGATCAGCCGGACCTGTGGACGCAGCAGGTAAACAAACCGGCCCGGACCGCCAAGGGCTTTCCCTGCACAAGCGATGTCCCAGGTTTGGGAAACACTGCCATATAGAATATCTCACGGACATTGTGTTAATGGTCTGTAACTTTCTGCTCTTGTAGAAATGAAGTCCCAGATCCTCTAAGGTAGCTAGGCACCTAACTTCCATTGATTGACCTTTGAGGTTCTGGGCCAAAGTGACAGGGTGTTTACATACACAGTCCTATGTGGAGATCTTTGCCAAACTTATTTAATTGCCTCTGTGCCAGGACTTTTGCATGGGGTTTTGAGAGCCCTCTCCACTGGATGTTCCAGACAGTATCCTATCCCACATCCAAATATAGAACTTCTAATGCCAATAGTGGAGTGTGCAAGTTACAAAATTCACTTTCCATGAGCAAAACTTGATTACTTGAGCATTCATAGAAACAACATGGCTAAAGTAAATTCATTTTGAGTAAATACATACAAACAAACACACACACCAAAAAAGTTGGAGTATTTACCCAACTCTAGCTACAGGCATTTACTCTTCTGCATGGTATATATTTCCTTTTTCTCAGATTTGTACATGGCTGAAAAAAGGATGAGGGAGGATAAATTTACAATATTTTAAATCCCCTCTTTTGAAAATTTCAAAGCAAATTCTCATTTTCAAAAATCTGGAAGAATTACTACCAGCTATTTGACTGAGAAGTACCCAATGATTACAAGCTATTTCTGAAATATCTTTGCAATGATATGGAACCAATTTAAGAGACCCTGGGAGAAATCTTGGCACCTTTGAAGTCAATGTGAAACTTCACTGGTGTCAGACTATCTAGCAACAGGATTTCTAGATTGGCCACTAAGATTGTTTGGGTAAAGTTAGTTACTTCAGAAAGAGAAACAACTTCCAAACATATTTTAATTTCTCTACTAGAAAAACTGGAGTTTGTTTGTTTGCATCAGCCAAAGTTGGTATTCAAATAACAAGTGACTAATTGTCCAGCAATGTGACAAAAACAATACCATCACTGGTTCATTCACCTGCACGTCCACCAATGTAATATACGCCATCATATGCCAGCAATGCCCCTCTGCTATGTACATCGGCCAAACTGGACAGTCACTACGGAAAAGGATAAATGGACACAAATCAGATATCAGGAATGGCAATATACAAAAACCTGTAGGAGAGCACTTCAACCTCCCTGGCCACACTATAGCAGACCTTAAGGTGGCCATCCTGCAGCAAAAAAACTTCAGGACCAGACTTCAAAGAGAAACTGCTGAGCTTCAGTTCATCTGCAAATTTGACACCATCAGCTCTGGACTAAACAAAGACTGTGAATGGCTTGCCAATTACAGAACCAGTTTCTCCTCCCTTGGTTTTCACACCTCTACTGCTAGAACAGGGCCTCATCCTCCCTGATTGAACTAACCTCGTTATCTCTAGCTTGCTTGCTAGCATATATATACCTACCCCTGGAAATTTCCATTACCTGCGTCTGACAAAGTGGGTATTCACCCACGAAAGCTCACGCTCCAAAACGTCTGTTAGTCTATAAGGTGCCACAGGATTCTCTGCTGCTAATACATTTTTAGTATCATTGGCTTCCAATTGGACCATTGCAAAACAAAAAATAAGGTCTCTGTGTCTGAGATCCGATTGGAAGATTTAAACATCCTGTTCCACATTTTATTCCATTCTTTGATATTTATTTTTTTTATATGGGGTGATAAACCTTCCAATGGTCTGAATGTCTCACATGTATGTTATTCACATATTTAGGGTGTTACATGGGAAGATTTCAGTAAGGGGAAGTTAGGTTTCAACTCTTTTTTCTCTTGACATTCATGAGAAAAGGAGAAATATGGTGTTTTAATTGAATCTATTGATTAAGTGTCAGGCAGAGCATATTTCTCCTGCAGTTGAGAAAACAATAGCATTTTACCCTCTTTTGTTACACTATCTGGAAAAAGAATAACTTCCCTTAGCCACTGTTTCCAATTAAATGTTTGTATTTTTAATCTATGTGAACCTTCAGATTGAACCACAACACTGTTTACTTTCGTGTAATACTCACAGCTCTATTCAAAGCACCAAAGACCATAATAGTGTTAAATATAATTGGATTATTTTCCAAAGACTCAGAAAGAGTCATTGTAGCAGTAGCCAGTTTTATTTTAAATGCTGTAAGTAACATTGTTAAAATTATTGAATACCTTTGCATAGAATGATAATGGGAAATTAACTCTACTGTTCATTTTTAGAAATTATTGTTTTGTTTTGATTTTTTCATTATTTTGGGTATCAAATTTCAAATAAAAAAGACAGAAATGCAGCTTTGATAGAGGACCACATCAGACGGTTTCAGAATAGAGTGTAATTTTATTCCACTCTGAACCTGTTCTGTCTAAGCATTAAGGCACAAAATAAAACCCACTCTTTCAAGATTCCATCCATTACCTGATTTAGGGCCTACTCTTACAAGGCCTGTGAGGTATGGAGTTCCGTTACTTCTCTACATTGAGCATGTTTGTTACTGTTCCAGGAAGCACTCAGCACTTCTCTGGATTGGGGCCCTTAACCTGGGGTAGTCATTTCTCCCATAGCTCTAAAATGGATGGCATTACAATGCTGCTAAAAGAGTTCTCTGTTAGAATGATGTTCTGGGCCTAAAAACATTTAATCAGACATTGAAAGCCTGTATCTTCCTGCAAAGAAAAAGGAAGGCCATCAAAAGAAATCATGTCACCAATTGTATTGGTTATTTTTTTGAGCAAGCAGGTGATCATAGCCGAAATTACTTTTACTCTCAAAAGCTGCTGCAATTGTTTCCTGTCTTCTTTCACACCTGACATCTGTGTCTTAATGGACATTTCTAAGTCATCATGGATGATACATTTGGCATCTCAGTCGGAGACTGAAGCTTCCTACTGACCTGTTTGGTAGGAAGTCAGCGCTGACTGTCATTGTAGCTGACGTGTTCTAAGAAATTTCAGATAAGCAGAAGCTGATAAACTATTAGCTGTCATACATCTGGCAGTTTTGGATTTACAGTATTTATAACAGCTGCTGTTACATCCCCACGTTCCGGGAGAAGGAACCAAACTTCCATACAGCAGGGCATATCTCACATGGGCAAGGTAACATCAGCAAGAATGTACAGCACAGAACTTAGCTCAAATGTCCTCTTCATAGCGATGCAGTACATTTGCTTGTGAATGATACTGATCTGCATTTGCAAATCTCTGCTAATTCCAAAGCATCCTTATATGACACAGAAATTACTCCACCCACCACTCAAATTCTGGTGTCACTAGGCTGGACTGCGACAGCCATTTAAAAGTGCACAGCAGTTCTAGACAATATGTTGGGGCAAGAAATAAACGATACTATATTTAGATAGGCAGAATGGCTGAATAACGCCAAAAAAGAAGTCCATGAAGATTAGTATGCCTATTTAAATGGATTCTTTTCAGACAGGTTGGTTCCCTAGTTACGTTCACTTTCCACAAACATTTTAAGTGGTTGAATTTACTGCTAAAATGTTTGCAAAAAATGGAATTTTACATTTGCAAGGGCAGGTAACTGAGTCATCATGTTTGCACACTCCTCCAGTCAAGGAACAGAAGAACCAAGGAATTCATCCGACTAATCATAACAAAAGCAACACCGGTCAACCTTCAAATAGTCTCACCTTAGGCCAAGAATGTAAAAAGCATCTAAACCATATTTGGCAAACAGTCTTGACCAATGAATGAATATGAGGAGATCATGGTCTACTCTACCTGATGTTATTGGTCCTTATCCTGCAATTGATTTTGTCCGCGTGGATTTGTATGCATACAGAGCTCTATTGACGCCAATGGGGCTCTACCCAGTGATGGCTGTGTTCTGGAGGGCTGCTATTTATAGCTTTGGGGATGGACTCTAAAGCGTAATGACTACATCTGCATTTGTGGGATGGCCGAATGTAAATGTTAAACAATAATAGAAGACATCCACTGAGCATTTACTCTACTCTGTTAATTACCCAAATGAATAATAAAGCCAGAGCAGTAGTAACCCTCGTCTTACAAAAAGGGCCAAATGATCATTAATGATGTGAAACAGTTTTTGCAGTTTATCATCTCATCTGAAAGATGGCACCTCCCAAAGACAATCCTGGGTCGCTGGACCAGCAGGAAGGTAGAGAGAAGAATGCCACTGTACTGAATCAACCATACTAATTTTCTGTAGCCCCCTGGCTTGTTCCTCGAGGCCTTCTATCCACAAGAAGGGAGCAGGCCTAAATCAGCTTACCTTGCAAGATCGCTGTCCAAATTCCTATGGTTTCAGACGGGTGAACATAGAGTTACCAGATGTCCTGATTTTATAGAGACAGTCCCAATTTTGGGGTCTTTTTTCTATATAGGCTCCTATTACCCACCACCCTGTCCCGATTTTTCACATTTGCTGTCTGGTCACCCTAGGTGAACATAATTGTTTCTGTAACAGCCGGGCCCAGCAGACGCAGTAACCGTGCTACTGCAGGCTGCAAGTCAGATAATACAGCAGTATCTCGGCTTTTATGGCTGCAGCACTGGCTATGACAACTGCAGCAGTAGTTCAATATAGGCTGAGACTCCTTTTGCCATCCAAAGAGAAGAGCGAGGTGAAAAGGCAAAAATCTGGGCATTAAACATTTCTCTTTCATATTTGTTTAGCCTGAAAAAAAACCTGCAATCATGCCAATACCACCTCATTCCAAGCAAACCTAGAACTGGGACGGTGGGAGCCACAAAGCTGCTCACAGCAGGTGGGATATTTTTCTCATGGCTTTTGAAGCCGCAGCAATAGCACCAGCAACTGGTGCTTTGAACCAGGCTCAGAACGTGCAATTTTTTTAAAAAATGTGGTGACATTTGGATTAGAAATCCCAAAGTTCTGGGCTCTGCCCAAAATGTTCAGATGGCCTGAGCTCAGCAGCCACATGCTATGGTTTTAGCATCACAGTTGGGCTGCCCATTTGGTTTGTTTTTTATCTATTTATGTTTTCCGAAAAGCTATATACCTCCCCCCCACACACACACACAGGAGAAAATTAGACACATGTGCCTCAAGACAGGGAAAGTCTTGTTTCTGAAAGGTTAAAAACTCACCATGCGATACATTGGTTAAGGGAACATTAGGTGGTGCCAGCAGGAGATTTAGGAAACTTGCAGTCAAGCATAAAACATCCCATCAAGAAGGAGTTGGTCCTGGCCAAGCCAACAGTGTTATTACCATCCCCACAGGGCTCTGAGTTCGAAACCTGCCCCTACATGCCGGGCACCTCCCCAAAGTTTCTCCCTGGTGCCCCACATCGCCCTCTGATTCAGAAGTAACACTGAGGGACTCTGTAAGAAGCTCATTTGATGAGAGGCGATATGGTCTAGCCCGGGGTAGGCAAACTTTTTGGCCTGAGGGCCACATCGGGATTGCACAACTGTATGGAGGGCCAGGTAAAGAAGGCTGTGCCTCCCCAAATAGCCTGGACCCCACCCACTATCTGCCCCCTCCCACTTCCTGCCCCCTGACTGCTGCCCTCAAACCCCCCCACTCATCCAACCCCCTCCTGCTCCTTGTTCCCCGACTGCCCCCTCCTGGAAACCCCGCCCCCTATCCAACAGCCATGCTCCCTGTCGCCTGACTGCCCCAACCCCTATCCACACCCCCGCCCCTGGTAACCCTCCCCTGGGACTCCTACCCCTAGCCAACCACCCTCTTGTCCCCTGAGCACCCCCTCCCAGGATCCTCGCCCCTAACTTTAAGACAGATGTGACAAACCGGAGACAGCCCAGAGGAGAACAACAAAAATGATAAGAGGTTTAGAAAATCTAACCTATGAAGAAAGGTTAAAACAAACTGGGCATATTCAGGCTTCCAAAAAAAAAAACAGGGCCGGGAGGGTGACAGTTTTCAAACATGTTAAAGACTGTTATAAAGAAGCTGATAATCAATCATTCTCCATGCCTACTGAAGGCAGGACAAGATGTATTTAACTTAATCTGCAGGTAGGGAGATTTAGGATCAATATTGGGAAAAACTTTCTAATTACAAGGATTGTTAAGTTCCAAGGGAGATTATGGAATCCCCATCACTGGAGGTTTTTAAGAACAGGTTAGATGAACATCCGTCAGGGCTCGTCTAGGTTTACTTGGTTCTGCCTCAGCACAGGGGACTGGACTAGATGAGCTCTTGAAGTCCCTTCCAGCCATACATTTCTATTATTTTTTTATTTGGGTAGCGCCCAGGGGATGCACTCAGGGGATCCACTCAGCACTGAAGCCCCATTGTGCTAGCTGTTGTATAAACACTTAGGAATACACTATCCCTACCCTGAAGAATTTACAATGTAATATACAAGCCTTTCTTTTTCATCTGAACTCCTTTGTAGGAAAGGACTGTTGGCATAAGGTGGAGCATTTGTGGGGGAGACAGAAAGAAAATGGAGGGAATCCTTGGACTCAGCGAGGGATCTGAAAGCTTCCCACCCCCGCTTGGAGAAAAACAAGTGCCACTCTACAATGGAAATCAGACTTTAAAAAATGTAAGTGCCCTGTTAGGCCTAAGTGGTGTAGAAATTATTGAGTCAGCTCCTCATCTGAGGTATATTGGCCTAGCCCAGAGAAGTCAATAAGGATCTGACCTATTGTCTAGTGGTTAGGCAGGAGTTAGGATTCCTCAGTACTATACTTGGTTCTGTTAGGCTAGGTCTACACTGGAAACTTTTGCCTATATGGTAATGTTGACTGGTGGTTCGGACTTTCTTGCAATATTTTTATATTGGCAAAAGGCCCAATGTAGATGCAGTTATACCGACATACATGTTTTTGCCAATATAGCTTATTTCACTCACCAAATCAGTATATGCAGCACCTACTTGAGAAGCGTTTGCCAGTCTAGCCATGCCAGCAAAAATTGTCTAGTACAGACCTGACTTAGAGCTTCAGAGCCTAATTCACATTTACATTAAGGGCTCCTTTATACCACTCTGCCTTAAGGTACTCGTCCGTAAAATGGTAGAAAATACTTCTGTCACATAATAGAGGGGAAAGATGGTAAACTACCAGTTTTCAACCTCATAATTTGTCTTTGTCTTTGAGAATGGAGGCCACAATTACAGGAGACTTTCAAAGAAGTCAAAGAGACTGGTTAATTTTGATTATAAATATCAGTTGATCTGTAAATGAAAGTCGAAGTTCATATGCTTATTTCAGACACCAAAATAGGTAGTGTTTTCCATTTTGCATTTAATTTTTTTAGCAGCCTAGAAGCAGGGTCTGTTTTGTGTACCCAGCTATATTGGCATTAATCTGCAGCATGGACAAGCTAGTTAGTGCTCACAAAGCATGACCCACTTATTCGCTACTCATTCCCATTTAAGTATTCACAAAATTCATCTGTCCCGTTTTCCAAAACATTAAGTCTGAGGCCCATGAAGAGAAGTACATGCCATGGGTTAGTTAGTGTATTACTCTCGCTATTGCAAACACCAAGCTCCAATGGGATAATCCGCATGAGCAAAAAGAGCAAGATTTAGCTCTAATGACTATACACACTGATCCAAAACCATTGAAGTAAATGAAAATAGTCCCAGTGATTGCGCCTCAAATTCATCGAACAGCAAATAGATCCTCAATTTTGCAGCAATCTTGATGATATGCTCTAAAGGTGATTGAAAAATGTAATTTCTGTCCTGTGAGAAATTACAACATTTTGACATTTCTTGTCATCCTGAATTGGGACAAAAGTCAAAATACTGAAAATTTGCATTGAAGAAAAAGTTTTAAAAAAAATCAATTTGGCACATCAAAATGTTTGGGCTCGGTTCAGTATTAATCTGCCTCCATCTGAGTTGCCTCATTACCTCATAAGCATAGTAATTTGGGTTCCTCATGCTCCAACTCTCCATTGTGGGTCAGGCTCCTTGGCCAGATTACATTTCTCATGATGTATTGAGGTCATGTGACTCCCATGATACACAGTTCTACCAGAGGAAACACTGCAGTGCATGATGGGAGATGAAGTCCAGCCCAAAGGGGAAAATGGAGGCCTGGGCTACCACATGCTAGAGGCCCCGCAGCAGCTCGGGCAAACATAGTTTAATGCCGAATGGATATGAAACTTAATGTTTCAACTCTGTTTAACAAACTGAAATGTTCAATTCAAGTTGACCCAACCAAAAACAAACCATTTAATGTCAACAAAATCAAAGTTTTTTGTTCAAAAAATATTTTGAATGAAAATTCCCAACCAGTTCTAATAGTCAGAAAAGATCCAGAAGTGATTTTTCACATGCATTGTGTAACCAGAACTCGTATGTGTCATACACTGAAAATATTACATGCCATAATATGCAATAAATCAGCTTACACATTATTTTTTACATCAATCTGTAGGCATCATTGTTGGAATTGTTTATTTTTAACAGTCATGAAAACAAGAGACATCAAAATCCTACTGCCTACACACTTTTTTCCCTTCAAGTTAATGCTGTTCTGAAAAAACGCATATACCCAAAATTCATACTGGAGCTAAATGTTCAATGCTTGTCTCCTTTAAAAAAACAAAACTAAAAACAAAGAAAAACTGATTCTGAATATCCCCCTGGTCTATGAAGCATTCCAGCCATAAATACCTCATGACACTTTGTGTGTGTGTTTGTCTAGCCCTTTAGATTATAAAGTATTCTTGGTAGGGTTTCTACCTTTCCTTTAAAGTATTTTACATATGATGTGGAAGTAGAGAAAGAACTGATATACAGAGTGGATTTAATCTTTTCAAACAAAAAGCTTTTTGGACGGTGTCAAAAACTGGCCTTTTTCTAAAACAAAAGTATTTCAAAAAATTGACAACCTTGACCAAAATTTTTGTTGTTCAAGAAAAATTGTGTGACCTTTTGAATCAAAATTGTAATTTAAATGGTTATCAAAATGCTTGTTGGAATAACATTTTATTTGAACATTTTTATTTTAAAAGTTCAAAATCTGTTTTAACACATGGATCCTCTGTGAACACTTTCAAATGAAAACAACTTTGAAACTTTTTGCATAACTAGTTTTTCATTTTTCATTTTTCAACTAGCCATAATTATATGCTACTATGTATGCCAATGCCATATAATACAAGTGACCACCCCAGTTTTGAAATGGAAAAGTCAGCCAAAAAGTCACTATTTTTACAGTTATTCTAATGAGGGGGAGCATGAATTTGTACAACTCTCACTGGAAGGTTAAAGGACTTGACCAATTCAGTGGCACAGCTGAAACTACAGATCTCAAGTCCTAGCTCTGAATCCTGTACTATGACTAACACAGACAACCCAGAAGCAAAAAATAAAATAAAATTAGCAACTTCACCAAGCCCCAAAGCTGCAGTTTGTTTATTAACATAGAGCAGTTACATGGCAGGTGGAAGGGGGAGACAATTTACAAAAATAACTGAAAAAAGCAGAACGTTGTGTGTTTCTGAGTAGTTTTTGCTTAAAATACTCTACGTTTGTTATATCAGTTTTTAAGCAAGGTTCTGCTAACCGAGATAATACTGAGGGTGTTCTGTGCATAAATTTACATTGATCAACCTGAACTGGTAACCAAATCTTGAGGCAGCTGAAATAGCCATCAAAATTCATTCCAACAAGATTGGTTATTACAGTGTTGAAACTATGCTTATTTGTGAAAGTTCTTACATAGCAGTGCCTTCCCAGTTTTCTCAAATTTTCCTGTTGTGATGATAAAACAGGGTGGCCTGGGTGGGAAAGAGTTAAAGGTGGAAGAAAATTTTGCTGCAAATTAGTTGCCTATTCAATAATATTAAACATTGTCCATCGACGGTAGAGTTGCTGTTGGAAACTCCCGTTCCAATTCCTCTATTCAACAGTTTTATAGGCCATTTTTCATTAACTTCAGGGGGCCCCTTTGGATCAGGCTCTATATTCGTTCTTTAAAAATGAGCTACTGGCAAAGCTTGAAATATTTGAGCTGGTTGTGAGACATTTTGTTTGAGATGTATCTTTTACTTCATCCCTACCATACAGTGATACTTCCAGGAGACCTGGCTGAGAGTCACTGATAATCACTCCTCCTGACTCATTCTTACCTACTCAACTCCTCATCAGCCTTACTTGCAGCTTGCCTGGGTAGAGCATGAGCAGAAGTTTGTGCATGCTGCTCCAAAGAACAAGCAGGACCACTTGAGTAATTTGTGAGTGATTGGTCTCCTTTTGGGGTCTGTCTTCCTACTTGATATGTCTTATCTTGTTCCTTCTGTCACACACTAGCCTTATGCTCCTTTTCCCTTTGTGTCTTAATCAGCCTGTCCTTCCTGCACATCATACCTCCGCATGCTTCATTCGGCAGGACTGTCAGGAAGAAGCGTTTATTCTATAAATCCTACTGCCATTTGTTCTCTGCCTAATGGCTTTTCAGGATATAGTCCTTCACTCAAATACCAAACAGTTTCCAACATCCCTGAAATGATACAAGATGTAAAATGTAAAAACTCTGGGTTTGTAGTCTGTTAATCTGACCGCAGGCAAGACATTGGCTGCTTTACATTGCAGCGGTTTTACATCTAATCCCAATACAAGATTATCCTCCAACTGTTCTTATTTGTAATTTTTTATCCCACCATCCACCCAGTTAAGCAAACAATGCTGTGCTGCAGGGTATTGAATAATAGAGACAAACCCTACCAAAAGTGAAGGGCTTTCCCTACTGCTATGCAAATATGTTGAAATACCACCCTCTCCCCCAATTTGCCAGATAGTGCCATCAGTTCTTGATAAGATTGTTCCCTTTCTCTCAATGGCAGAGATGTAAGAATCGCTCATGTTGAGCTACTCCCTTGGAACAACAAATCCCAAGAAACAATTTCATCATCAAAGGCTCCTTCTCCTCTGAGTTAAAAATGACGTGCAGGTTGTTCCCAATTAGAGTTTGGCATGTGCCTGTTTCTTCAGTAAAGGGCTTATCCAGCTCCTGTTGGAATCCATAGGACACTGTCCAAGGACTTTAATGGGATTTGAATCAGGACTTAAGACAGTACATCTTCCTTAGTGATGGGAGCTCTTCAGGATGTTTAGAGTTTTGGTTCGGTGAAAAGAAGCACCGCAAAGTTTGGGTGTTTATACAAACGCCTGCAATGAGACCTCTTGTGGCTTCAACACTGGACAGGAAATTTTGCATGAACAGAGTTCGCCATAAGATTTCCTGCCCATCCTGCTTCCGGACACATCGAAAGGGTAGAAATGTCTTAAAAGCAAGCTTTCTAACAGTGTTTTAACAATCCTAATATTATGCCTCATGACAGTCCCCTGGTCATCAGCAGGGTTTGAACACAGGAGCTTCATCACCAGAACACTTGTGCTAAAAAGTAACTTCATTCACTGGTTTCAGTGATAGCTGTGGTGGGCTGTATCAGCAAAAAAACTGAGGACTCCTTGTGGCACCTAAGAGACTAACAAATGTATTTGGGCATAAGCTTTCATGGGCTAGAACCCACTTCATCAGATGTATGAAGCAAAAGAAACAGGAGCAGGTATAAATACATGAAAGCTTGTGGGTTGCTTTACCAAGTGTTAAGTCAGTCTAACGAGATAAATCATTCACTGGTAGCCATAGCAGGCTGTTATCTCTTAGTGGGCCTGCCACTAGACGGGGATAGGACGCACACCCTGCCAATGTTGTGTTACACGTACTCCAAAACCACAGGGGAACTGCTGTTATCAAATCCTTTTGGTGGGAAGTCAGAGTATAATGGTGAGTGGAAACGAAGCATAATGCAAACAACAATTAGCTGAACCATTTTACATGTAAAAATGTCTGTTCCCATTTGGTTCTTATTTCCCCTGACCTGGGTTGACCACCTCTAATAATTTTCAAGGGAGTTATCTCCTCTATGGAAATCTCACTTAATTCCTGCTTCACATCATGGAAACTGGGTGGACCTTGAAACTGTTTTACAGGTGAGCCCTGGAATTCTGCGCAAAGCCAGAGTCCTGTGTTCTCTCAGTATGGGCTTGATCCAAGTCCCACTGAAATCAATGGAAGGGTTCTGACTTCAGTGGGCTTTGGGTCAGGTGTCCCATTTCCATCACTTTACTTCCAAATTGCTTGTTACGTCTCTTAAACCCTATTGTTTGTGCGTGTTCTCTCATGCGCGCACTCACACACAGCACACTCTGGAAAGTATTAATATATGCCGTACTAGAGCTTCTGCCTCTCTTTGTATCACCCCACTGCTGCTCTGTAAACCATTCTTCACAAAGGAATCTGCTTTCTTAAATCTTTACAGCGTGCGGTTTTACTGTAGCTCTCCCTGATTCTTCAGGTGCCATACTCTCTAAAGCTCTCCTCCTCTCTGTCTTGCTCTCACTGCAACATTTCACACTACTTGCAGGGGTAGATAACCTATGGCACACGTGCCGAAGGTGGCACGTGAGCTGATTTTCAGTGGCACTCACACTGGCCGGGTCCTGGCCACTGGCCCTGGGGGGCTCTGCATTTTAATTTAATTTTAAATGAAGCTTCTTAAATATTTTAAAAACCTTATTTACTGTACAAAAAACAGTAGTTTAGTTATATATTATAGACATAGAAAGAGACCTTCTAAAAATGTTAAAATGTATTACTGGCATGCGAAACCTTAAATCAGAGTGAATAAATGGAGACTCGGCACAGCACTTCTGAAAGGTTGCTGACCCTTGCACTACTGTCTTACAGGATTTCTTTTTCTTAGTTCCTGAGGCAAGGTAGGGGTTGCCTCTGTCACATCCTTCCCACCTCCTGCTATTCAGCTCCCCAAAGGTAACTGAATCAACCAGTGATGGATGGGAAAAAAAAACAGATTGTTGCCATCTCTGCCTGGGGACTCATGTATAATATAATGGTGCTACTATGTCAGTCACTTTAGCCTGTAGTTGTTCACTAGAAAAAAATCCTTGGCATTTATGATTGTGAACAAAATCTTCTAAAGGTAGGTTTTCACTGCACAGTTAACCCAGATGTTAGCCCAAACTGCCCTATCATCCACACAAAAAACCTTCTGATTCAGGTTTGTAGTCGGTTTAAGCCCAGGCTAGTTTACACAGCAGGGGGTATAGGTTAGATCCCAGTCTCCAGTTCAACTCAGGCTGGATCCTTTCTACTTTACAGTGAAGACTCAGGCAAAAATCACTTAAGTGCTGATAGTTCTCCAATGCCCTTCCCACAATTCACCACAAAGGACAAACAGGTTCTCCCACAATTGACAGGGAAAGAATCATAGAGCACCTCAGCACAAAAAGCCCCCCGGAAACACACAGGTAAGTGCAGAAACAATGACAACACGGTAATGCAGGTAGGGCTTTGCTGTGGGGACACTCACCCCCAGTCAAGATTAATCTGGGTGCACAGATCCACATGCCAATCACTCAAGTTAGCTTCAGTAAAGACATACCCAAAATGTGAACCAAGTGTAAACAAAGGCAGTGGAGTCTCCTTGCCCTGAGTCTGTAGACAGCCTGAAACAATAGCTCCCATCCTCAATGGTGTGTTGACTCTGATTCCTAATAATGACAGTTTAATAGTCAGTATTAACCTTTTGACTTCTGATCGTTTTAGCAGATACTCAAGCTAATCTTAGGTGGGGGGTTTTGGGGGGTTTTTTTTTTGGTTTTTTAGGTAGAAGCCGATATTGGGGCAGGGAGGCAGCCATTTGCTGAAGTGAGGAATGAGGACTTTTAACATCCCTATTCCCCCCCCCAATTTAAAATCACCTCTACACCTGCTCAAATTGAAGGTGGAAAGAGGAGAAGCATCCTCTCCGCAGCACCAAAAGTCTCAAATGCCTCCTGAATACCCAATTCAAACCTTCAAGGTCACCATAACTGTCAGTCTTCGTCCCCATCTAGGGTGACCAGATGTCCGAATTTTCTAGGCACAGTTCCAATTTTTGCGTCTTTTTCTTATATCTGTTCCTATTGCCCCCCACCTCCATCCCGATTTTTCACACTTGCTGTCTGGTCACCCCCCCCCCACCCCCCAGCAGTTGTCAAAATCTCCAGCTTTTACCTAACAACACCACTGAGTTGACTGACTGACTGAACAAGACTGAGGCTCACGGAAGCAAGCAGGTTGCTTAATTCCACAGTTCCCAGCCCACAATTTAAACTGAACATGGCACATAGGACACTTCACCTTAACTATGGATACGCAGCCATGTAAAGAAACCAATTTCCAAAGCCTCTGAGTACTTCTATGTTCAGAGGACACCATATTGTTGTAGAGATTTTTTATGATAGCTACGTAGTTTATTACATTTTTGAATGCTGCAAAAAAAGTCGTATGCATTGTTGTTGTAGCTCTGTTGGGCCCAGGATATTAGAGAGACAAGGTGAATGAGATAGTATCTTTTATTGGACTAAATTCTATTGTCTCTTTCGCCAACAGAAGCTGGTCCAATAACAGGTGTTACCTCATCTTGCCACCAGAAATACGTATAAGATTTCCTCTTGAAAGTCCAATGAAATAATTTCACTCGGAGCAGCTAAGCTGCATATCAAATAAATGAATAAAACAAAGTAAACATCTTTAATCAACATCAGCCACATGTTCCCATGTGGATCCCATTATACTACTTCTCTTATTGATTCATATATTAATATCATTTTGTATTAGGCTAGTACAAAATTGATGACATAGAAGTGTTTTCCTATTACAGCTCCTTGGTTGGATAATATAATCCACTTATCCTATTTTCTGTTAAAAATTCAGAAAGTCAATGGATACATTATACTTTGAAATGAACAAATTAACTACTGAAAAGTACAGTATATCACTGGAAAATTACATACATCTCACATAAACGGAAATGAATATGCAGCGCTGAATGGTGACTTTGATATAGTTCAGAATGAAATGCATAAACCAGCTAATGGGGAAAAAATTATGTGCTCGGTACAAAGGAAAAAAAAATCACCTGTAGAACAAGAGAGCTGATCCATTCATTTGGATACATTGTATAACCTACATGATTATGATCATTTACCACTTGAGTCTGCCGTCCCTGCCCACGCTGGGGCCAGATGCTCCTAAATTGGTATTGTTCTACTGACTTCAGTACTAGATCTACTTGCCCATGGACTAAGAGACTACACAATGTAAGTCCTGCTTTGAGCAGAGGGTTGGACTAGATGACCTCTTGTTGTCCCTTCCAACCCTGATATTCTATGAGTCTAAGGGAAACAGAATTGATCTGTCAAAGAAGAAGGCATAGAGAGCATTTAGGAAATATTCAGCATTCAGAACAGCGTGTGCCACAGAGATGGTCGAAAATTTTCCAGTGGAGGATTTTTTCTTTTGGACAAGGGTATTTCATCAGAACTGACACTTTCTGCAGGCACTTACCAATTTCAATGAAATTTCATTTCGATAAAAAAGCTTTTCAATTATGTTTTTAAAATGACTTTTCATTTTGAACTTTTTACATTTTACAGTACACTGAAACAAAATATTTTGATTTTAGCAAAAAGAGTTATTGTTTCCAATTTTGTCTTGTGGGCAATTTCAAAAATTCTTTGTTTTCATTGAAAACATTTCAAAAATCGCAAAATTTCCCCATGAAATGGAAATTCTGATTCCCATACAACTCTAATATACCACCACACTTCAGTTAAATAAAAACTAAACCGCCTTTTAAGAGGTTGGACATCAGGGATGCTGGATACTTCCAGCGGCATTCCACCTGGCCAAATTCCCATCACAACTACTGGAGCAATTCAGTAGAAGATAAGGGCCTAATCAAATGCTTATTGACGTCAAGCATGGCCTTTCCACTGACTTCACTGGGCATTGGATCAGGATCTAAGCGAGGAAAGTTTCCTAACCTTTACAAAGGATCATTGGGTAAAATTTTCAAAAGTGCCTAATAACTTAGGCTGCTAAGTCACTTGGCTGCTTTTGAAACTGTTACCCCTTACCAAGCAAATGTTCTTCAGTATTCACCAATTTGTTATTCTCAATTTCTGTCTCCTCCTTGACCTATATTAACATTTTCCTTTTTGTTGTTGTTAGAGATACTCAGTTATCTCTAAAAGCTATAAATTATCCATCTCCATGCCATCTCCATGCCATCTCCATCCTCCATCCATCTCCATTCAAAAGTTGATATCCTCATACTACAATATTCATTGAATGACAAGTATTGTAACACTATTATGCTAATTCATGATTGCCACTATTATGAACATCGTTTGCTTTGTGTCCCGATCTGTCCTTGTCTATGTTTAAGCATTTTCTTCCTATGGTCAAGCCCCCAAGCCTCAATGCTACAACCACATCAGTAGAATGAGGTAGTTTAGTCTTTCTAGCAACTTGCTGTATGTGATTCAACCATTCACCTCCAGTTGGTTCATCACAACTTTTCCACTTTCTTGATGTTAACGTGCATCTGTTACTCAGACGAGAGCTTATGGAAGAATTCATGTCTCTCAGGAGCAGGTTCTGTCTGTGTAGTTACAACTACACAGACAGAACCTGCTCCTGAGAGACATGAATTCTTCAATTTACTATCTGTGTAGTTACAACTACACAGACCATACAGTAAACCAGTTCCACCAATTTTTTTTCCTCATTTCGCTCCCAGTACAGTATAATTTACAGCAGCCTTAAAATACAAGTTAATGAATCCTTTTCATTACCTCCTTGCCAGCTTGAAAGTTTATTATTTACTCCAGCTAGCTTGACTAGGGCCAGATGTATATGAAATGTTTCAGAATCATATAGTGCATTTCAATAAAGCATGATCATTAGGCACAATTCTTTGGTCTCTTTGATATAATGCAATCCTTTTCTTGTCTAAGGGCTTGATCCTGTGCTCAATGACAAAACACATTGGCCTGAATGGAAAAGAGCTTTGCTAGATTCCCATTTTATTCTTACACTGAATCATAAGATTTTGTTTAATAGTGCTGTCACTGACCTGCAAAGCTCTGTAAATGTATCGCATTGTCTGCCTGGTTGGTGTTCCTCTAATAATACTTTGGGCTGAGGTATGTTGATATTGATGAACCTTAAAACTAGGTAAACATGGGAGATGGGAATTTCATTTGAGTGTATAAAAGTGTATATTTGCAGGTGGGTCCTGCAAATAAGTTGAAAAAACTAGTGTCTATGGCCTCACCCACTTGGAAAGCATGTTCATCATAAAGAGCCAGATTTTCCAAATACTGACCTTTTTTTGGCATAACCAATTTTGCGTATGGTAAGCACACGTGCGTGCATTTATCACTTGTTACTTGGGGGAAAGAGTGCCCAATGAATGCTTGTGTTTGCACTGTAAAAGTTTCACACGTGTATTTACATATGAAAAGTTTCACTTATGTGTTGATGGTCCTTAGAAAACGTGGCTTCATGGAGTCTATGTGCATTGACTGAAAAGCAAAAGATAATTAGATACATTGAGCCAGATCCTAAGCTGATTCAAATCAGCATAACTCTGTGCTAATTAACATTATCTTGCAAATCTGGCCCAAAAACTGGATTCCAAAATATGTGGGTTATAATATATATATGTAGAGAGTTTCCTTTTTATTCTATCGACAAAATTGGTGGGTGGGGAGGTTGTATCCACTATGACTGGAGATATCACCATCTCAGATCATGCTCCCACTGGGATTCAACTTAAAGGCTTACAAGCAAATCACTGGCTGTATTTCAACAGAGAAAAAATTATATTTTTCAAGCAGCAAAAATGGGTCTTTGACACTTATCAGCGTAGCTGGACAAATCTTGTGGAGTCTGAAGTATCTGCCAACCTGAAATTCACAAACACAGTAAGAATTTGGTGAGCCCTTTTTATGTGCGCCATATGAACTCATTTTTCCTATAATAATTTATTTTTTATTTTTAACCATGATTTGCTAGCTAAAGGGAAGCCTATGTTCTGTGTTAAAGCCAGTAAATATCTCATCCTTCAAAGCAAGAGAGGTAGGGCCAAGCTGGTGGCCAATTTACAGTACACCTCTATCTCGATATAACGCAACCCGATATAACATGAATTCGGATATAACGTGGTAAAGCAGCACTCGGGGGACGGGGCTGCGCATTCCGGCTGATCAAAGCAAGTTCAATATAACACAGTTGCACCTATAACACGGTAAGATTGTTTGGCTCCCGAGGACAGCGTTATATCAGGGTAGAGATGTATATACCAGCCCAGACCCTCAGCTGGTATAACAGCAAGGGAACTGTGCCAATTTACACCAACTAAGGACCTGGCCTCCTATATTTATTTTTCATTCTAATTTGTTCTCCTCTCTGCTCCTTTTTTCACAGCCTTTCTGCACTTGATTTACATTCAGCCCATTCTCTCTTCCACTTTCCCCTTAGTTTTATAACGGACTCCTTTGCTCTCCATTTCCCATCTCTGCACCTTTTACAGCCATCTCAGGAAGAATGCCAACCCATCTGACTCCCACAAAGTAGGAGTGGGCTAGAACTCGGGCACAACCTGTTTGCCATCCCTGTTTATCAGTCCTTTCGGGCCGAACCAAGCATAGGTTGGGATCAGATGAGTAACCCTGGGACACAGCTTGCAGTCAGTTTCCATTGGCCAAATACTTATAACCAATTCAACGAGCCAAAGAGATAGGAAACAAGAGACATACATGTTAAAAATAAATACTGGCATCCTCCAGAGGGCACCTCTCATATCAAAACCCTCTGACATTTTAACTCAGCTGATAGCTACAAAAGCACTTTTAAATGTGAGAGCAGAGCAGAGCAGAGTAGAACAATGAGACTGGAGGAAGTCTCCCTGCTGGACGAAGAGGTCAAATATCATGTTGTGCGGGTTTGGAGAAAGTAACACCTTGTTTGTTTTTGTTTTTTCGTGCCTCCTACTGATTTTATTCTTTTTTTATAACAAGGAAAGGTCGTTTTGCAGGTGAAAAGCTGTCATCTTCCTGCTGAACATATATCCCATAGAAATAGGCAGCTTCACACAGTTCCAGTACAGAACCTATTGACCTAAAGACCTGTCCTGACGAGTACACTGCACTTCCAGGCTAGTCACAGAGAGGGCTAAGGATATTAATGCACTGCTTGAACTCAGTCGGCTTGGACTGCAATTCCTTTGGGGAAGGAACCATCTATTGTTTTAGTACAGTCATTGTTCAGTGCCTAGAATTAGGTGTTGCTGTAATATTATAATTAGAGTTGGCTGAAAAATATAAATTATTTTTTTAGAGATACCAAAAAAAAAATTTTTTCTAAATTCCCAGCAAAAAATTTTCAGCTTTTCAATGCAAACCCCAAATGGAAACATTTTTGGTTTTTTGAAAACTGCTTTCAATACAATTCTTGGTTTTCAAAAACCAAATATTCAAAACAGTTAATGAAAACAAACATTTTACCAAAAAATCAAAATTTGTAATGAAAACATTTGGGGTTTTTGCTCTTTATTTAAATGGAAAATTTAGATCAAAATGAAAATTTTCAAGCAAAAATTTTCTTTTTGGTAAAAAAGCCACTTTTGGTCAAAAAATTTGTAGACAATTTTTTCTGACATCCCCTACTAGTCCTAATGCAGACATGATGCCTGCAGCTTCTATAAATGTCTTCCTATTTCTAATTAAAGCACTTTTCTGCACTGTCCAAGCAGCTGTTCATTGAAACTCATCAGACAGCTTGAGCCTTGTGGTTCAGCCCTGAACTACAGATTCATAGCTTCCAAGGCCAAGAAGGAACCACTGTGATCATCAATAAGTTTAGGTCTGAAATTCGACAAAGGTTTTGAATCATCAGAAGAGGGAATTTCTGGAATGGCCTTCCAAGGAGAGTAGTGGGGACAAAAATTCTAGCTTGTTTTAAAATTGAACTTGATAAGTTGATGGCAGCAATGGTATGATGCAATGGTCTACAATGCCATATGGCCTATCCATGACTACTGTTAGCTTATATCTCCAACGGCCAGAGATACGATACTAGAGGGGGTGGCAATGGAGTAGGGTTGAGCACAAGTCTATTGAGGTTCATGGAAAGCCCAAGTGGGCTTTGGTTCAGATATCCTAGAGGAGTTAATGCAGTATTACAACAACACCCTGACTAATACTAGCAACACTACTGCCCACACCAATCTCCCTGACACAAAAGGTAGAGAGAAAACTCCATCCCTGATGGCAAAAAATGTGGTTTGATGATTCAGATACATACACAGAATATCTACAGACCCTCTATCACTGCTGCAAAGGTGGTAGCATGCTCAATTCTCCTCCACCTAAGAACAAATATGTTCCACAGACTGCTCTGTAAACACAGATATTTCCATTTACCTCCAGAACACAGCATCTCTCAGAACGAGGCATCATGGACTCATTTCTTTGCATTTGGAATGGGCCATCATAGACTACCCAGAACAACAAACTGACCACAGGGTCAAGGACAATGTTCTCATTCAGAGAATTTTGGTCTGTTCACCTTTCATACAAGTGTTCAAGGAAACAAAGCATCCTCGTCTGTAGATGGGGCCACTGGCTTTTCTAGATGGTAAAAGAGGGGAGAGAGAACAGCTGGTATCCCCACCAAAGAGACTGTCAACATCTTTTAACCACCCCAAAATCTGCAATAGCCCAACTGGTGCTAAAGACACCATCACTTGACGCTAGTAACCTTGCAAACCCACTGTCTAACTTCTCTTTTCCTAACAAGCTAGTCAATAGTGGAAATCTATTAATAGGAGTCTCCAGTGCCACTTGACAGATGACAGTGTGTTGGCTCCCTCTCAACAAACTGACCACAGGGCCAAGCACAATGCTCTCCTTCAGAGAATTTGGTCTATTCACCTTTCACACAAGTGTTCATAGAAGCAAATGGGGGGGAGGGATAGCTCAGTGGTTTGAGCATTGGCCTGCTAAACCCAGGGTTGTGAGTTCAGTCCTTGAGGGGTCTACTTAGGGATCTGGGGCAAAAATCAGTACTTGGTCCTACTAGTGAAGGTAGGGGGCTGGACTCAATGACCTCTTGAGGTCCCTTCCAGTTCTAGGAGATTGGTATAGCTCCAATTTAAAAAAAAAGAAACACATCTCTTCCCCACCAGACTTGATGTCTCCTAGCTCTTAACTGGTAAGAAATTTATGCAGCATCAAGCTCAGGAAAATGTATTTCACAGGGTGACTGAACTATAAACATGAGGGACAAAAACACCCCAAGTTCTCTTTACCTATCCATCTCTCTTTTCCACCTAAGATGAGAAAAAAACAGCCTATGGACTTTGGGGGCATATCGTGACCTGAAACTTGGTCAGTAATGATACTGGGACCCTGTAGTAAGAGCTTCACCTTAAATCAAGCCTAGTCTGTTAAGTTTAGTATTAGGAAGCATTTTATCTGTATTTTTCTTGTAGCATTTCTGACTTTAATGCCTTAGTATTTGCATTTGCTTAAAATATCTCTCTTTGTAGCTGAATAAACTTTTTTTGTTCTTTAATTAAAATTAATCCAATGTTGCAAACTGTGTGGGTAACTCCATTTAAGATGGCAAGTTGCTGTATAGTGTTCCTTTACAGAACAACGAACCTTTGTTATCTGAACTGTCCAGGAGAGGGCTGGACAGTGCAGTACAGAATACAGATTTTGGGGCAAAGGGTTGAGATTGGAAGTGTGTTGGGGGTCCCACTTCAAGTGATAACTAAGGCTGATGGAAGCGAGCATGTGACTGAAGAGAAGCTGTCAGGCTGAAGTTACACACAGACACTCAGGGTGTGGAGTGCATGTTGAAAGGCTGTTTGTGAGCAGCCTAAGTGGGAGCTGCAGCAGAAAGGCATTGTAAGGCATCCAAGGTTGCAGGATAGGGGTTACACAGCCCCTCACTGATCTGGATTGCATTCTGGAAGTTCATAGAGGGCTCTGAGTTACTACAAAGAATTCTTTCCCAGGTGTCTAGTTGGTGGATCTTGTCCACATACCCAGGATCTAACTGACTTCCATATTAGGAAGTCGGTTAGGAAAGAATTTTCCTCCAGGTCAAATTGAAACAGACTCAGGGGTGAGAGAGGAACTTTGCCTTCCTCAGAAGCATGCGGCACAGGTCACTTGCTGGTTGAATTAGAATAAATGGTGGGTTCTCTGTAACTTGAAATGTCAGGACTTCAATAACAGCCAGAGGTTAGGGGTCTATTACAAGAGTGGGAGGGTGAGGTTCTGTGGCGTGCGATGTGCAGGAATCATAGAAGATTAGAGTTGGAAAAGACCGTAGGCTGTCATCTAGTCCAATCCCCTGCTCAAAGCAGGACCCACACCAGCTGAATCATCCCAGCCAGGGCTTTGTCAAGCCTGACCTTAAAAACCTCTAAGGATGGAGATTCCACCACTTTCCTAGATAACCTATTTCAGTGCTTCTCCACCCTCCTAGTGAAATAGTGTTTCCTAATATCCAACCTAGATCTCCCCCACTTCAACTTAAGGCCATTGCTCCTGGTTCTGTCATCTGCCGCCACTGGGAACAGCTGAGCTCCATCCTCTTTGGAACCCTCCTTCAGGTAGTTGAAGGCTGCTATCAAATCTCCCCTCACTCTTCTCTTCTGCAGACTAAATAACTCCAATTCCCTCAGCCTTTCCTCATAAGTCATGTGCCCTAGTCCCCTAATCCTTTTCATTGCCCTCTGCTGGACTCTCTCCAATTTATCTACATCCCTTCTGTAGTGGGGGGAACAAAACTAAACACAATACTCCAGGTGTGGCCTCACCAACGCCGAATAGAGGTGATTAAGATTAGATGATCATAATGGTTCCTTCTGGCCTTAAGAGGTCATCTCATCTGACCTCCTCTATAACACAGGCCACAGCACTTCCCCAAAATAACCGCTAGAGCACAGCGTTTAGAAAAAAATGGTCAGCAATGGAGAATCCACCATGGCCCTTGGTCAGTTGTTCCAATGGTTAATTAAGGGTGGTGAGTAATTGCTCCATGCCAGGAGCAGCCTTGAGAAGGATTTGTGCCTCTCACTCCTCTCTTGCTCTAGTAGCAAAGTGACTGCCATCTACTCTGGCCACAACTCTGCCTACTCCTTTACCCTCTCTGTCACACGCCCACCCATTTCCTTGCAGCAGGGAATATCTGGAGAGCAAGGGCTGTAGTCTGCACCATACTTAGATACAAAACCCTAGGTGAAGGGTTAGGGTGTGGCTTTACTTCTACTTGTCCCTCTGCTTGGCCAAGTATGACAAGAGCACAGTCCAGCCCTCTGCGCTGAGTACTTGCACCACTAATACTAATTCTGAAAGTAGGGAGGAGCCCTCAGTCCACAGCCCCTTCTGAACAGACTGCTTCCTTCAGTCCTGGTTCACCACTCCATTGCAGTGCAAATGTCTCAGCTTTGAGACTTGCTGGAATAAGTTGTGTCTCATACACAGAGATCATGCAGGATTTATTTCTAGATGAAACTGGACTGATAAAACAAACCAAATTATTAATCCACTCAAGCCAGCCATCTAACACCCAAAGCCTGTTAACTCTGGCAAAAAGGTATTCAGTTGAATCAAGGGGGATTTATTTTGCCTTCTCTTCTTGTGAAGTTTGGAATTTGTATCTGGCGTTTAGGCCTTTTGTATCAACAACCAACTGGCTGGATCTTTATTAGCAGTGAATGATCTGACAGTTTCCAGTTAAGTGAGGAAACAAAAGCCAGGATTCATGCACTCTTTGCTACATTTTTATCTGGTGTCAAAGTGCTGATACAGGAAATTAATATTCAGGGGAATCTGAATATTCAGGGGATTGACCAAGCTTGAGTTACCCATTAAACATCTCCTGGTCCCTCTACCTCTCTGACCATTTTTTCAATGTCTTTTTGGCGAGTCCTCACCCAGTGGCACATCAGAGGGCTGCCAGTCCTTTACTCATCTTCCGTTAAACTTTTCCTGTGGGACCTCATCCACTCATCCTGCTTCACTGTCATCTGAATGACTTATGACTTGTACCCTACCTGTCAATTCCTGACTTGTCTTCATCTTGCCAAACGTGCTGGCCAGCGAAACTCTTTTGTGTGTTCTCTTTATTGTCTGGCCCTAAAGTGTAACGTGGCTAACTGAGCGCCATCTTCCTTTTCAAGCCAGCCCTGCTCCCATAGCTGGTCACTGTTGAGACCACCACCATCCCTTCTCAGGTCCATTACCTAGAAGTCACCTTTTACTCCTCACTTTACTTTCTCTCACACTCTCAAATCACAGCCAAATCCTGACCCACCACAATATTTCTAAAATGTGTTCTTTTCCTTCTCTCCCTACAGCTAAAATTCTCTGAGGCACTCACTTACCGTAATCTACTCCTGTCTGGACTCCCTGTCAGTCAGTTTACTTCCTTTAGTCCAAATAAAGCCAACCACTAAGATCAGTTGCCATACCTGTCCGGATGACGGCATTCCCCACTTTTAATCCCTTACATCAATTTCAGGCTTATTGTCTCAGCCTACAAGGCCCTGCATAATTTTGCCCTCCCTACTTAACTGACCATATCTTTTTACAGTATCCCAATCATGTTTCTCTATCAGTAATGGCAACTTCAACATGCCCTTTTTCTACTTCTCCCACAGCTGCCTCAGCACCTTCACCAGTCATCATGAAACAGCCTTCCCGAGGTATGTCAAGGCCACTACTCTCTCCTCACTAACTTCCCCCCTGAAGTTGCCTCTGGGTTCAATCCAATAGGAAGAACCTGCACTATTTCCAGTCCCACCTGCAGCTACAGACAGGCCCAGAGGAATGAACATGGACATATTTCTGATGTCAACCGACAAGAGGAAGCCATCCAGCAAGAGCTGCCTCAGTACCATGCCTTGAACTGTAGCTTGACTGAGAGGGAGCCAACACACTGTCATCTGTCAAGTGGCACTGGAGACGCCTATTAATAGATTTCCACTATTGACTAGCTTGTTTAGAAAAGAGAAGTTAGACAGTGGGTTTGCGAGGTTAGTAGCGTCAAGTGATGGTGTCTTTAGCACCAGTTGGCCTATTGCAGGTTTTGGGGTGGGTAAAAGGTGTTGGCAGTCTCTTTGGTGGGGATACCAGCTGTTCTCTCTCCCCTTTTTTACCATTGTAGCGAGGGGGCCCCCCTCCCCCACGCTCCTGAAGGGAATAGGCCAGAGAAGCTGTGGCCCCGGGCGGAGGCCCTGCCGCCTGTCCCCACCCCCCCGGAAGTCCAAGGCCCCCTCCACCTGTCCCCGCCCCCAGGAAGTCAAGGGGGGGGCAGGAAGTACAAAAGCCCGGCCCCAGCCCTCAGTTAGGAGGAGGCTGCCAGAGAAGGCAGTCGCTGGGGCCCGAGCTCCCGCTGGGCCCGGCTTACCCCGCGCCCGGTACCCGGAGGGGTACTGGCCTGACCTCCCCTGGGGCCAGTACCCAGAGCAGCCGGCTGAGCCCTCTGACGCTTGGCCTGGGGAGGACTGGACCGGACCGCCTGGACCCCGGTACCCTGAGGACTGGACCGGACCCCCCGGTACCCTGAGGACTGGACCGGACCCCCCGGTACCCTGAGGACTGGACCGGACCCCCCGGTACCCTGGGGACTGGACCGGACCCCCCGGTACCCTGAGGACTGGACCGGACGCCCCGGTACCCTGAGGACTGGACTGGACCTCCCACCGCCGAGCCTGCTGAGGAACCCATGGTTTGGGACCCCCCTCGACGACGCCGGCGAAGGGCAGGTACCCAGGGAGGGGGAGGTTGGAAGTGGCCCGGGGGCAGCCGACTCCCGTCTGGCTGCAGACTCGCCTGAGCCCATGTCAGTGTGTTTCGGTCAGGATCCCCCATTGACGTCAACGGCGCTGACCGCTGCTAGGGCCCCGGGCTGGAGCGCAGTGGAGTGGGAGGGCCTGCGTTCCCCCGCCAGCCTTTTAAGGGTGGCAGACTCCCCCTCCCTTTGCCTAAGGAGACCATCTACAGTGGTTGTCTTACCTGCTCAGCCCCTGCTGAAGGGCCTGAGCTCAGACTGTGTGTTGCCCCACCCTGCCCAAGGGCCTGGGCTCAACTATATACTGTTGGCTGTCGCTCAGCCCCTGCTGAAGGGCCTGAGCCTAACTGTGTGTGTTGCCCCGCCCTGTCCAAGGGCCTGGGCTTATATAGACTCCTGGCTTCATGCCCAGCCCGACTGACAGGGCGGAGCCTCCTACTAACTGTTGTCGGCCCCCGCAGCACCCCAGCAAGGGACAGGCCCCAGGCCGACGGACTGCGGTGAGCCGGTGCGGCTCCCCTCCACCCCCCGTGTAGGAGGGTTGAGCCCCGGTCGCGTCCTACTACAACCATCTAGAAATGCCAGTGGCCTCAGCTACAGACGAGGATGCATTGTTTCCATGAACACTTGTGTGAAAGGTGAACAGACCAAATTCTGTGAACGAGAACATTGTCCTTGACCCTGTGGTCAGTATGTTGTTCTGGATAGTCTATGATGGCCCATTCCAAATGCAAAGAAATGAGGCTATGATGCCTTGTTCTGAGAGATGCTGTGTTCTGGAGGTAAATGGAAATATCTGGGTTTACAGAGCAGTTTGTGGAATAGATTTGTTCTGAGGTGGAGGAGAATTGAGCATGCTACCACCTTTGCAGCAATGGCAGAGGGTCTGTAGATATTCTGTGTATGTATCTGAATCATCAAACCACATTTTTTGCCATCAGGGATGGAGTTTTCTCTCTACCTTTTGTGTCAGGGAGATTGGTGTGGGCAGTAGCGTTGCTAGTACTAGTCAGGGTGTGGTTGTAGTACTGCATTAACTCCTCTAGGATATCTGAACCAAAGCCCACTTGGGCTTTCCATGAACATCAATAGACTTGTGCTCAGTCCTACTCCATTGCCACTTGGTTGGATACAATTTTCTTTAAGTAAATTTTGGAAGCTAGTAGGATCCAGAAGTTTCCGGGGGCATCCTGTGATAACCATCAACAAAAGGTAGCAAATAGGAATCTATTGGTTTTTCATTTCAATTTAAAATAATAAAAATAAAATTAATAAATAATGATAAGCATAATAGCATTTGATTTCCTTTTTGCGCCATCCCCTGACAACTAACCGATTTGAAGCAAAGAGGTAAATGTTTTTAATGGATAAAAGTAAAAACCAAATGAACTTGGCAAGGGGGAGGGAGTAAATAAAAAAAGATGATTCATTAACATATGACTGTGACAGAAAAGGTCTTAGTCTTGTGCTCACGTCATATATTCTGGAATCTTTCCAATGCAGGGGTGGCCAACCTGTCGCTCCAGAGCCACATGTGTTTCTTCATAAGTTAATGTGCGGCTTCTTGTATAGGCACCAACTCCAGGACTGGAGCTACAGGCACCAACTTTCTAATGAGCTGGGGGGGGGCTCACTTCTCAACCCCTGACTCTGTCACAGGCCCTGCCCCCACTCCCACCCCCTCCCCTGAGCCTGCACTGCCCTCACTCCTCCACCCCCCCGCCCAGAGCCTCCTGCACATCACCAAACAGTCGATCAGGTGGTGTGGGGATGAAGTAGGAGGTGCTGAGTGGTGGGGCTGCTGGTGGGCAGTAGGCGCTAGGGGCTGGATGTAGGGGAGCTGATGGGGGGGCTGCTGACATATTACTGTGGCTCTCTGGCAATGTACATTGGTAAATTCTGGCTCCTTCTAGGCTCAGGCTGGCCACCCCTGATGTAACTAGTTTATCTTTCTTTTGCTATTTACCTGCATTGTACATAAATGCGACTTGATTCATCAGCTACTCACAGAGAGGAAGAAGTAGATCTTGAAGCACCATGACGTGTTGCCAAAGGGATTGCAGACAGTGGGTTACTAAGCAGCCACAGTAAATGGGGACAGCCCACATGTGCTCATAACAAACCAAAAAAACAAAGTGTGATGGTGTGAATTACACCCACGCTCTGGCTTAGACATGAAATACGCCAACATACACTCCAAAAATAAATGAGCAAATGATGTATGAAAATGTGTGACAGTAGAAACCAAGCATTTGGCTGAAGTGCAGTGCACAGAAATTCCCAGGCAAAGGACATTTATTTTAACTTATGGACTTCATGAAAATACTTATAATTGACCAACTATAAATCAGAAACCACTAGGGGTCTATTCCTGCAACACACACACGTGAGTCCATATATCACCTGAGAGCTCACACTGATTTCAGTGGAATTGCTCACATCAGTAAAGTTATACAGATGTAAGTATTCGTAGGGTCAGGCCTTAAATGATTTCATCCCATTTAGGCTCTCGCTCTAGCTATACATCCAAGCTATAGGCCAAATATTTTGACCCCACGTTTGATTTAAATAGATTTCCTGCTTCTCAAATGAAATGAGAGGAAACATACACTGGGTTGCAAGAGAAAGGGATTGGGTTTCAGGAGGCTGCAGTTCACTTGGGCTATTGGCTGTATGGCAGCAGTGTCCAGAAGACCCTGTCATGGTTGGAGCCAAGTGTGCTAGGTGCTGTACAGACACATAGGAAGACATGAGCCCTGCTACTAAAGAGCAGAGGCTGATAGAAAAGAGACAAGAGCTGTGGGGAAAGGGATATAATGTGTAAGCAAAGTGACGGGGACTGCAGGGTGTCAAACATTATTTATAATTGTTGCTTAAATATAATACATAAATTATATTTTCTGCATCTGTATTACGTTTGATTTGTGCTCCAAGGTGGGAGTAAGGGGGAGACAAGAGGTGATGAGTGAATACGACCGAGGCAGTGACTGAGGAGGAAGGAGGGGAAGGTGTGCTGAGGAAAGGAAGGGTGGAGGAAACGGAAGAGAAATAAAGGGGTGGAGGGAATCATGCTGATCAACGAAGAACTGTGTGTTGGGGTTCCCCTCCCCAATTTTCCTTAAACACATTTGATGAGGAGTTTTTTGCTCCCCAGTTCATTTTTAGAGGGTTCATTACCGAAGACAGACTCAGCCCTCACATCACCCCCCTTATCTCTATGCAAACTTCTGCCAGCTGCTTCTTCAGTTTCAGCTTTGCTGCTGCTGTTACTAGTTAGCACCATCTTGCAGGACCTTAGGAAGGGCATGCAGCAGTGACAGAACAAAGAAACTGACTCTTCATAACATGCTGCCTCAAGGACAAAGTAAAATGCTGAAAAATAGAAAGGAAAAAAATGCCGTGTGCTTTAATCCCATTTGGTTATAGGAAGCGTGGCAGTTCCTTGTAACAATAGTTTAAGGCAGAAATGTGACTGTCAGTGTGACAGTGTCCCTTCACGATTTTCACTAATGATATAATTCCCAGAAATCCCATCTCCCCTGAAAGTATGTGACAAATGCCATCCGGCTGATGTGTGCTGTGCTATTTATTCTGCATCAGCTCGGCCCTTTGCAGCCACTCGTTAGTTCTAACGTGGAAGAAGAGAAGTCTCTATCCATGTACACTGAAAGCTCATCTCGTTTTAAATGAAACCAAGCTAAGAGTGCTTTTTAGCAAAGCAATTTTCAAATAAACAGGCTCTGAAACTTAAAGAGATCTTTAAACTCCACTAAATAATACAGTTCTTTAGTAGGAATTTCTCCTGGGAAGGGATGTCTTCTATTCAAGTGCCATGTTATGACAAGCATGACAGACTTGATAGTGATCTGTTCCAACTCATGACATTGCTTAAATTAGGTTAGATAGCGTCTGTATAGGCTTTCTAAGAAAACCTCCTCTGGGTGAAAGCACTATTATTTTTGTTAATGGCTGTGAATTATGATTTTCTTCCCCTAGGAGTCATAAACTACATTGCTGTGTGGTAGTAGATCATGTAATATATGCAATATGTGGTACCTTAGTAGAAAAACTACATTTGCAAACATTAGAGACAAACTTGAAATCAGAATGGGCTTTCTCTCCCCCCTGCTTGCCCTTCCATTGCATATTTATGCACGTCTTCCTCCCCTCTAGATGTGTCACTTGGTTACCTGGTAGCTTGCATTCTTTCTTCAAATATTGGAGGGGAGCATGTTTTTTGCACATTTCTGTTTCGTTGCAAAATCCCAGATGATTCACCTTATTTCAGCTGCTTTCAAAACCCCGTGTGCAGACGCGCGCGCGCACACACACACACACACACACACACACCCCATGTGAAAAAGACAGATGCAGTCAAGCGGGCAGTTTAACTTCATCTCCTGCAGGCTCAGGCTATCATTGCACAAGACAGCAACTGCAGAAACTAAGGACAGTTGGGTAAACAAGAGAAAATTAAGGCTGTATCTAAACCCTACAGCCTGGGTGGACCTGGTTTCACCATGAGCAGTAGGTGTCACAATGCACCGTTGATTGCTGCAAGCACAGGACCAAGGGAGAGAAGATGCAGTATGCCCCCACTCAATTCAGGTCATTTCATAATATGTCCCAAAGATGTGGGGTTGGAGATAGGGTGACCAGCTAGCAAGAGTGAAAAATTGGGATGGAGGGTAGGGCATGATCGGCGTCTATATAAAACAAAGCCCTAAATATCAGGATGTCTGATCACCCTAGATGGAGGGGATGACAACAAGTCATGTGACTCCAAATCCCCTACCCACAGCTAGCTATCTAGGGAAAGTGGGAGTTTTTTTGCAGTAGGATCCCAAAGGTTTGGTGGTAAATCTTAATTTGTCGCTGCAGCTAAACTGCTGGTGGCCACTGTGATGTACTTAGCTGTGACATTGTGATGTCTTTGTTTTCTGTAGACTGCACTTTTACATTCCTAAGAACTGTGACTTTCAGTGAAATTTGAGCTACCAAGTCACTTAGGCCTAGTACCTCAAAGCTGCTCAAGTGCCTGACTCCTACTGAAATCAATAGGTACTTTTGAAAATTCCAATTAGCAGCCATTTTGTTTCCAGGAGCTACTGCTGTATCTTATAGGAGGCACAAACATAGGTGGTCCACTACTTAGGCTGGGTCTTTAGAGACCTGACTTCAGTTCCTTGCTGTGCCACCAACTCACTGTGTGACACTTAGACAGACAAGTGGGTGAGGTAACAATTTCCATGTGACACTTAGTCATCTATGTACCTTTGAGGATCTGAGCCAGAGAAACTATGGTCAAGATCCCTAAAAGAATTTAAGTACCTAACTCCCACTGATTTCGATGAGTGATAGGTGCCTACATTCCTTTGGGGATCTGGGCCTGCCTGCCTCATGAGGCACCTAGGTCCACCATTTGAGCACCACTAACATTTTCAAAGCCTCTGCTGAGGTGCCACCTAAGTTCCCTAGGAGCCTATGTTTGCACCTGTTGGCATTCGCAAAGCCACCTCAGCCCTGATGCTGCTCCACAGCTAATGAGCTACTCAGAGTCCTACCTCAGGCCAAAGCCCTGGAAGTGGGATTCTCAAAGTAGGCAGGGTAACACCTATATTGACAATGGAGCCTGATCCTGGAGGCATGCTCAGGCCCTGCCTAAGACTTGTGCATCTCAGACCCTGCAGCAGGAAGGCTGGATGCAGGCCATGCACCAATAGAGGGGACATAACTGGTGCAAACTTAGCTGTCTAGGGACTGTAGGTGCCTACAGGGTTAGGCAGGGGTTTTGATGATCTACATTTTGGATTTAGGCACCTAAATCTAAGTCCTCTTTGTGCATCTAGCCCCAAGTGTCCATTGTTAGGCTGAAACTAAATTGATCTCTTTTTGCCTCAAGCCAGGTTTCCAGAGTGACACATTATTACCTAGCTCTGCCTCCTGCAGCTTGGTAATAACGTACTAAGGCACGTACTAAGTGTCCTGGCTGGCATGGCAACCTACAGGCAGTGTAACACACAGCCATGCCCAGGTGCTAGTTTTCACGTCCAGCCAGAGCTGCAAGCACCATAGAAGCAGAGTGGGCTGTCCCTGTAGGGAAGCAAAAGGAGCACTTTGCTTCCCTGGATAGTGCTGTCCCCTGGACAAGTGAAGATTTACAGCTCGTCAGTCCAGGAGGAAGCTGCCTTTTCTCTTCACTACAGAGAAGGCAGCTACAACACGAAACTTGCGAGTGTGAGCGGAGGAGAAAAAAATGATTTACAAGACACAGGACTTTTTAACGTGGGCTCAATGGAATACTTCAGGCAAGATTATCCAGGGCGTTTCAGTGCCTAAAGATGTAGATAGGCACGTAGTAGGGTCTACAAAATCACCTATCAAGTTAGGGCTCCAAGTCAATGGGAAATGAAATCAGGAGGAGTTCCATCTTAATCTCTTCCATTTATATCACACAAGGGTTGCAAGATCAGTCCTTGCACTGATACACAAGCTTCCAATCCTTAAATGGACTGTGCACATGTGACACCTGAAATACCCTCTCAGGGTATGCCTACACTGCGAAGAAGCAGCAGCAGCAGCAGCGAGTCAGCTTGAGGTCAGGGTCCCAGGAAGGCTTTTACGGCCTGTGCTGCTAGCCGCTTCACTGCTATTGTTATCTGAGCTAACAGAGCCAAGCTAGCTCACGTATGTCTACACAGGCTGGAGTCATACCTCCAATTGCAGCGTAACTGTCCCCTCAGAGAGAGCAAAGGACCTTAATGAAGCAATGTTCAGGGAAGCTTGATGTTGTCTTTATCATACTGTACTCCTTTAGCTGACGAACAGAGGACTTCCATCTGCAGTGCTGTTAACCTGGCATCTTTCATGAACACTAAAATCACTTTCAAAGAGAATTGGATATTTACAGCTGACAAGCATTATCTGATCAGTTTTATAAATGTTACATTTAAGTTTGCATGGATGCTTCCGAACTATGAAATTGCACTCAAAGCAAAAGTCATGTAAATTATGAACAAAATGACACAACCCCCACCCCTCAAACATACAGCAGGGATTTTTATCTAACCACAATGTATGCAAATCCAATGCAAATTAAATGGGGGTGGGGGTGGCGTGTATGCAAATTTAGAGTCCTACCTGGTCCCAATTTCCACTTTATGAATTGCCTACAGCTATAATTCCTAGATTTTATGAGACGCCCAAATTCTAGTACAAATGTTGTCATTGTAATGAGGGGGAACGAATGGGAAATGATACAAAGTCAGCCCTTTGCTTTGTGCACATTTCTTGTTGACAGTTTGACTTTACATAGAAGTGGCATCATACAAGATGTACAGATAAGATATGGGATGGGAAGGTGCGGCTATTTGTGGAAAAAAAACAAATGTACAGTGGGCATAACAGTGCCCCTTTGTTTCACGTAATGCTTACAGAGTCATCATCTGGGATTCAGAGGGGGCATATAACGTAATCTGTAGTGGCCATCATATTGTTAATTTCTGTCAGATCACTAGCTCCACACACAACGCATGCTTCTCCTACCTTCCCTCTGCATCCCTCCCAATTTACACTGGACATAAACCAGCTCTCCTTGGCACCACCCTCTCCCTTCCATGTCCTCCCTAGCATTTCAACACCATTCTTTTTCTGTGCTTTTACCCATCATGAACATGGCTGCTATCCCTCTACCAGAGATCAATCGTTCTTCTGTGTTTAAAGGGGGTGCTCTTGGGTGGTTCGGGTCTAAAAACTTAGGTTTTCTTTTTCTAGCATGATTTCACAAACACTAGCCAAGTCTTCCAGACTTCAGACATGACGTGGCCTTTTTCTCAATTTAAATTTGCATTCTTAAAAAGACACAACCAAAAGCTGATTCAGCTTTAGAAGACACTTTAAATATAAAAGGAGCTGTTAAGGCTTCTGCTGTTTATAAAGCCAGATTAAGTATTTTCTGGAGGAAGTATGATGTTGTCTTAGTGGCCAGGGCACAAAGGATCTAACTGGGGACCTCCGAAGTTAAGAAGTATAAGCTGCTAGAGTCTGCGCTAAACTGCTCCAGCTGGCTGTGAAACAGACACATCCTCTGTGGCCCAGCCACAGAAGGGAGCTTGTAACGCACACTCATCAGTGGGTTGCAGAGGCATCTGCAGAAGCAAGTTTTACCAGGATTCTATTCCTCCATCTCTTAAGCTAAGGTTCCAAAATTTCCAATTGAATCACCTATAAAAAAACTCCCAGTTGGGTTTTGGGGACTGACACGTTGTGACAGCCCTGCTGTGTTTTCCTCAAGATTTCTAGCAGAACCTTCAAACTGCTGCATTTTGCGCCAGTGCTCTCACTGGGAAACAGCAGGCATCAAATCTACTTTCAAGAGCCTTGATAGCAAAGAAACTTATATCAAGCACAGCCTTTCAAGACCTGGCAGATTTAAGATGAACAGATGAGTTTTCCCCCCTCCCACCATATTGGCATTTAAAAGGCGGTTTCAGCAGCAAGGAAACATGATGGGGATAAAGCAGCTTCAGAGTCTCCCCTTCAGGTTCCATCTACCTGATTTGTCATCTAAACATTAGAAGAAGCTAATTTCTCCAGGGCACAGGTATCCAATTCATCAAGTTTGTCTTCAGGACCTTTCTTTGGGGACATCTCTAAACCCAAATCCTTCTCCAAAACACAAGCTGACAAGCAAATTCTGCCAGCTAGGAAGTGAGGGGAGTCATCTTCCAGCACCACACAGGGGGACTAAAACTCACTGTTTTGAGATCATTCTCTCCAGCAGAAGCAGCTTCTGATACCAGAAACACTACAGGGGGCAGGATGGGAACTGAGCCTTCCACCAAGCCCCTGCACTTCCACAGAACCAGGATAGTGGGGCACCCAGCCTCAGTTGCTACTCAAAAGTACCATATACACTGTAGGCCACCAGGGAATTTCCCAAGGACTATGGCCCTTTAAACTAACCCCTGCATTCTCCAGCAAGGAGACACTCATCAGCCACAGGCAGCACTATCCACACTGAACAAAGCCTCTGGCTGTGTAAAAGGTTTGGGAAAAGCACTAAGCTAAGGTTAGGTAAAACATTTATTTCCTCTTCCTGTAAGTTTTGCTTGGGTACAAATCAGAGTTTAGACTTCCCAGGAGTTCTTCCTATCTATACATTACACCAGAGGTTGGCAACCTCTGGCACATGGCTTGCTAGAGTAAGCACCCTGGTGGGCTGGGCCAGTTTGTTTACCTGCCGCATCAGCAGGTTTGGCCGAGCGCGGCTCCCAGTGACCGCAGTTCGCTGCCCCAGGCCAATGGGGGCTGCAAGAAGCGGCGCAGATGAGGATGTGCTGGCCGCCCTCCCCGCAGCACCCATTGACCTGGAACGGTGAACCGCGGCCAGTGGGAGCTGCGATCAGCCAAACCTGCTGACACAGCAGGTAAACAAACTTGTCCGGCCCGCCAGGGTGCTTACCCTGGCGAGTCCCATGCCAGAGGTTGCCAACCCCTGCATTACACAGAGCTAAATCTCTGAGAGAACAAAAGTGACACAATCTCTAAAGGAAAAGCATTCGCTCTCTCTCTAGGTCTATATATATATGACCATCTGCTTATCTACCTATGACCACTGGCCTATAAGCCATGAAATAATTGTGAACATTGTCAGTTAACAACTTAAGTATAACACATTCAGGGGGGTTTTCCCACATTTAGTACTTGTTACCACCACAAATTCAATGTTAAATATAATTATGCACATGCACACTCCCCTAGGGCTCTTCTAGGAGGACTGACCTTCCCCAGGCTCTGTAGAATGGTATCCAAACCTCTGTAGCTCTTTCAAGTCTGGGGAACAAGTGGGAGTCTCACAGTCTCCTTCAAGCTCCCCTTGAGTTTCTGTGTTGTCGTGCTGCAATTTGCACAGCCTGCAGCTATTGTAGTCATCTTTTTCTCCTCCAGTGGGTAAGGCAGCCTGCAGCCTAGATCCAACAAACTGGCAAAGTCCCTGGACCACAATCCTGACAGCGCAGCCTTCTGGCCCATGAACTGCTCTGCTACTGTGTTTCCCACTCTGGCTCCCACTGCTCCCATTTATAAACTCCTCCCACTGAGATCCCATTGGTTCCCCCTCACAGAGTGATGGTGGTTGTGTCCTGCCAGGCTGCTTGCCCACAATGGAAACCTCCCAAAGTAGCTTCAAACAACTAATAAGCCCATCTAGTGCCTGCCATACCCAAGTTCTGGATGATTCTGGCCCATCCAGATGAGTCATCCCACCTGGTTTTGCATTGGTCTGCAGGCCCAAAAAGTACGCTCAAAACAAAAACAAGGACTATGCAACTTCCTCCACTTTCTTCCCTTATTTACATTACTAAATGCTGCCATGCAGGCGGGCGTATCACAGAAACAGTAGTGCTAATTCTCTTGATTTTATCATGCTTGATGGGATTTCCAGGGTTCTGGAGCCCATCTCACTATAGTCCAAGAAGCTCCGGCCTCCTTGTAAAGTCCAGCCCTTGCGGGAGCCAGCAAAATCTTTCCCCTTCACTCGCAGGAGAGGAGGTGGGCAAAGAGCCCAGCCACTCGGCCTGACTTCACTCCCTCCTCCCCACCTATGACAAAAGAGGCCAGTGCCTCTGCTCCTCCTGCACAACACCCTGCAACACCCAGCCTGGGAAGGGACAGAGATATAAAAAGCCCCTAAAGATGCCCTGCCCTGTAAAGGAGGAACTAGAGGAAACCCTGCTGCAGCCCCCAGGCCTGGGGAGAAGGGGGTTGAAGAACCATAGGAGATGCCAAAGTGAAGCTGAGGGGGCTGAACTGGGAGGGTAGGGACTGATAGGGGCTGAACTGATGGTGGGGGCTGGAGCAGTGCTGCTGGGCTCAGGAAATGAGAGGGACCCTGGGGGCGGCAGCAGGGAAGAATAATTAAAATAAAAATGAATTATTGTTAGTTATTTGGACAATTAATTATGAACTTTTAAAAAAAAGGAAATAATTTATTATTACTGGATAATATATATATTTACATAGTTCTCAAAATTATACAAAGAAAGAAGAGTGATTTAAAGTTCTTTCTGAAACACTTTGACTGTGACTGAATTAGTTACTTTACAATGTTAATACAGTTAGAGCACCGAAATGGAGAAAGCTCTGAAAGGTGGTTGAGATTGTAAAGCTATTTTTGCACGTAGAGATCTTTGCAGCTCAGAGAAACCTTTATTGAAAAATAATTGGAAAAATTAATACATAGAGAAAATATTTCCTAGATATTTGTTGTTCATTTTCCAGCTTCAGTTTGTAGGACTTGAACAGTATATATCTAAATGTGTGTGAAGTGAGCTTTTACATCATATTTTAACTTTATCACACTATGGAGTGTTCCTCTGAGTACCTATGGTATATATGTATAAAATAATTTAATATAAATACTCCCTCTTTTTCCTGCCAGCATGGATGTTTTCCTTCCACCTCTTTTCTCCATTTTTGAATGGATTTTTTGAGGGGACATCCATCCCTGTAATGAGCTGCCATTAACAGAAGCATCCCAATTATATTGAAATGAGTCTCCTGATACATGGGACTAGCCTAAATAAAACAGTGTTTCTCAAACTGGGGTCGCCGCTTGTGTAAGGAAAGTCCCTGGCTGGCCAGGCCAGTTTGTTTACCTGCAGCGGTGAACCACGGCCAGTGGGAGCAGCGATCGGCCAGATCTGCGGATGGGGCAGGCAAACAAACAGCACAAGCGGCAACCCCAGTTTGAGAAACACTGAAATAAAACAAGACTTAACCATTTTGCAGCTTCTCCATTCTAATGCCCCTTAAATGGGTTTGTGAACCTCCAGCATACACTAAGTCGCCACCTGAGCAGACAGGGAGAGGCATGTGTGCATTAAAGGTCGCCTTTTCAACCTACAATGATACACACCCACACAGCTGGAGGCGGAGAAGGGAGTTAGAAAGTCAAAGGATAGACTAAAAGACATGGTTGGATTAGTTTTTTTCTGTAAAAGCATCAGAGAATCCTGTGGCACCTTATAGACTAACAGACGTTTTGGAGCATGAGCTTTCGTGAGTGAATACCCACTTCGTCAGATGCATGTAGTGGAAATTTCCAGGGGCAGGTATATATATGCTAGCAAGCAAGCTAGAGATAACGACACTGGCTGCCATACAGCCTCAGCTAAACCCTCCAGGATCTACAACATCTGGACAATGATCCACACTTTCACAGGCCTGGGTGGAGGCCAATCTTGCCCAGCGACACCTGCCAACCTGAACGTATTCTCACCAGCAACTGCACTGTACTCCATAGTAACTCCAGCTCAGAACCATCCATGCACAAACCCTCGATGCCAACTCTGCCCACATATCTACACCAGCACATCACAGGACCCTACCAGATCAGCCACACCATCACCGGTTCATTCACCTGCACATCACCATGATATACGCCTTCATATTGCCAGCATGCCCCTCTGCTTATGTACATCGGCCAAATGGCCTTACGGAAAGGTAAATGGACACAAATCAGATATCAGGAATGGATATACAAAAACCTGTCGAGAGCACTTACTCCCTGGCCACCTATAGCAGACCTTAAGTGGCCATCCTGCAGCAAAAAAACTTCAGGACCAGACTTCAAAGAGAAGCTGCTGAGCCTTCAATCTCGCAATTTGACACCATCAGGTCAGGATTGAACAAAGATGTGGAAGGCTTGCCAGCTACAGAAACAGTTTTCTCTCTGTTTTCACACCTCAGCTGCTAGAACAGGGGCCTCATCCTTTT